>NW_027675416.1:0-25000 GCF_965601325.2 Salmo salar
GTCGGTGTGTGTGTGTGTGTTGTAGGTGTGTGTGTGTGTGTGTTGTCGGTGTGTGTGTGTGTGTGTGTGTGTTGTCGGTGTGTGTGTGTGTGTTGTCGGTGTGTGTGTGTGTGTGTGGTGTGTGTGTTGTCGGTGTGTGTGTGTGTGTGTTGTCGTGTGTGTGTGTGTGTGGTGTGTGTGTTGTCGTGTGTGTGTGTGTGTGTGTTGTCGGTGTGTGTGTGTGTGTTGTCGTGTGTGTGTGTGTGTGTGTTGTCGGTGTGTGTGTGTGTGTGTTGTCGCTGTGTGTGTGTGTGTGTTGTCGTGTGTGTGTGTGTGTGTGTGTGTGTGTTGTCGGTGTGTATGTGTGTGTGTTGTCGTGTGTGTGTGTGTGTGTGTTGTCAGTGTGTGTGTGTGTATGTGTTGTCGGTGTGTGTGTGTGTGTGTTGTCGGTGTGTGTGTGTGTGTGTGTGTGTTGTCGGTGTGTGTGTGTGTTGTCGGTGTGTGTGTGTGTGTTGTCGGTGTGTGTGTGTGTGTGTTGTCGGTTTGTGTGTGTGTGTGTGTGTTGTCGGTGTGTGTGTGTGTGTGTTGTCGGTGTGTGTGTGTGTTGTCGGTGTGTGTGTGTGTGTTGTGTGTGTGTGTTGTCGGTGTGTGTGTGTGTGTGTGTGTGTTGTCGGTGTGTGTGTGTTGTCGGTGTGTGTGTGTGTTGTCGGTGTGTGTGTGTGTGTTGTCGGTGTGTGTGTGTGTGTGTTGTCGGTGTGTGTGTGTGTTGTCGGTTTGTGTGTGTGTGTTGTGTGTGTGTGTTGTCGGTGTGTGTGTGTGTGTGTGTTGTCGGTGTGTGTGTGTTGTCGGTGTGTGTGTGTGTGTGTCGGTGTGTGTGTGTGTGTGTGTTGTCGGTGTGGTGTGTCGGTGTGTGTGTGTTGTCGGTTTGTGTGTGTGTGTTGTCGGTGTGTGTGTTTGTGTGTTGTCGGTTTGTGTGTGTGTGTGTGTGTGTTGTCGGTGTGTGTGTGTGTGTTGTCGGTGTGTGTGTGTGTGTGTTGTCGGTGTGTGTGTGTTGTGTGTGTGTGTCGGTGTGTGTGTGTTGTCGGTGTGTGTGTGTGTGTGTGTGTTGTCGGTGTGTGTGTGTGTGTGTGTTGTCGGTGTGTGTGTGTGTGTGTTGTGTGTGTGTGTTGTCGGTGTGTGTGTGTGTGTTGTCAGTGTGTGTGTGTGTGTGTTGTCGGTGTGTGTGTGTGTGTGTGTGTGTTGTCGGTGTGTGTGTGTTGTCGGTGTGTGTGTGTGTTGTCAGTGTGTGTGTGTGTGTGTTGTCGGTGTGTGTGTGTGTGTGTTGTCGGTGTGTGTGTGTGTGTGTGTTGTCGTGTGTGTGTGTGTGTGTGTGTGTGTTGTCGGTGTTTGTGTGTGTGTTGTCGGTGTGTGTGTGTGTGTGTGTTGTCGGTGTGTGTGTGTGTGTTGTGTGTGTGTGTCGGTGTGTGTGTGTTGTCGGTGTGTGTGTGTGTGTGTGTGTTGTCGGTGTGTGTGTGTGTGTGTGTTGTCGGTGTGTGTGTGTGTTGTCAGTGTGTGTGTGTGTGTGTTGTCGGTGTGTGTGTGTGTGTGTGTGTTGTCGGTTTGTGTGTGTGTGTGTGTTGTCGGTGTGTGTGTGTGTGTGTGTGTGTGTGTGTTGTCGGTGTGTGTGTGTGTGTTGTCGGTGTGTGTGTGTGTGTGTTGTCGATGTGTGTGTGTGTGTTGTGTGTGTGTGTCGGTGTGTGTGTGTTGTCGGTGTGTGTGTGTGTGTTGTCGGTGTGTGTGTGTGTGTGTTGTCGGTATGTGTGTGTGTGTGTTGTCGGTGTGTGTGTGTGTTGTCGGTGTGTGTGTGTGTGTTGTGTGTGTGTGTTGTCGGTGTGTGTGTGTTGTCGGTGTGTGTGTGTGTGTGTCGGTGTGTGTGTGTGTGTGTTGTCGGTGTGTGTGTGTGTGTGTTGTCGGTGTGTGTGTGTGTGTGTGTGTGTGTGTGTGTTGTCGGTGTGTGTGTGTGTGTTGTCGATGTGTGTGTGTGTGTGTTGTCGGTGTGTGTGTGTGTGTGTTGTGTTTGTGTGTTGTCGGTGTGTGTGTGTGTGTTGTTGTGTGTGTGTGTGTGTGTGTGTGTGTGTGTTGTCGGTGTGTGTGTCTGTGTGTTGTCAGTGTGTGTGTGTGTGTGTGTTGTCAGTGTGTGTGTGTGTATGTGTTGTCGGTGTGTGTGTGTGTGTTGTCGGTGTGTGTGTGTGTGTGTGTTGTCGGTGTGTGTGTGTGTGTGTGTTGTCGCTGTGTGTGTGTGTGTGTCGGTGTGTGTGTGTGTTGTCGGTGTGTGTGTGTGTGTGTTGTCGGTGTGTATGTGTGTGTGTTGTCAGTGTGTGTGTGTGTGTGTGTTGTCAGTGTGTGTGTGTGTATGTGTTGTCGGTGTGTGTGTGTGTGTGTTGTCGGTGTGTGTGTGTGTGTGTGTGTGTTGTCGGTGTGTGTGTGTGTTGTCGGTGTGTGTGTGTGTGTTGTCGGTGTGTGTGTGTGTGTGTTGTCGGTGTGTGTGTGTGTGTGTGTGTTGTCGTGTGTGTGTGTGTGTGTTGTCGGTGTGTGTGTGTGTTGTCGGTGTGTGTGTGGTGTGTTGTGTGTGTGTGTTGTCGGTGTGTGTGTGTGTGTGTGTTGTCGGTGTGTGTGTGTTGTCGGTGTGTGTGTGTGTTGTCGGTGTGTGTGTGTGTGTTGTCGGTGTGTGTGTGTGTGTGTTGTCGGTGTGTGTGTGTGTGTTGTCGTGTGTGTGTGTGTGTGGTGTGTGTGTGTGTGTGTTGTCGGTGTGTGTGTGTGTGTGTGTTGTCGTGTGTGTGTGTGTTGTCGGTGTGTGTGTGTGTTGTCGGTGTGTGTGTGTGTGTGTGTTGTCGGTGTGTGTGTGTTGTCGGTGTGTGTGTGTGTTGTCGGTGTGTGTGTGTGTGTTGTCGGTGTGTGTGTGTGTGTGTTGTCGGTTGTGTGTGTGTTGTGTGTGTGTGTTGTCGGTGTGTGTGTGTGTGTGTGTTGTCGTGTGTGTGTGTGTGTTGTCGGTGTGTGTGTGTGTTGTCGGTGTGTGTGTGTGTGTGTGTTGTCGGTGTGTGTGTGTTGTCGGTGTGTGTGTGTGTTGTCGGTTTGTGTGTGTGTGTTGTCGGTGTGTGTGTGTGTGTGTTGTCGGTTTGTGTGTGTGTGTGTGTGTGTTGTCGGTGTGTGTGTGTGTGTTGTCGGTGTGTGTGTGTGTGTGTTGTCGGTGTGTGTGTGTGTGTGTGTGTCGGTGTGTGTGTGTGTGTGTGTGTTGTCGGTGTGTGTGTGTGTGTGTGTTGTCGGTGTGTGTGTGTGTGTGTGTGTGTGTGTTGTCGGTGTGTGTGTGTGTGTTGTCAGTGTGTGTGTGTGTGTGTTGTCGGTGTGTGTGTGTGTGTGTGTGTGTTGTCGGTGTGTGTGTGTGTGTGTGTGTTGTCAGTGTGTGTGTGTGTGTGTTGTCGGTGTGTGTGTGTGTGTGTTGTCGGTGTGTGTGTGTGTGTGTGTTGTCGGTGTGTGTGTGTGTGTGTGTGTTGTCGGTGTGTGTGTGTGTGTTGTCGGTGTGTGTGTGTGTGTGTGTTGTCGGTGTGTGTGTGTGTGTTGTGTGTGTGTGTCGGTGTGTGTGTGTTGTCGGTGTGTGTGTGTGTGTGTGTGTTGTCGTGTGTGTGTGTGTGTGTGTGTTGTCGGTGTGTGTGTGTGTTGTCAGTGTGTGTGTGTGTGTTGTCGGTGGTGTGTGTGTGTGTGTGTTGTCGGTTTGTGTGTGTGTGTGTGTTGTCGGTGTGTGTGTGTGGTGTGTGTGTGTGTGTGTTGTCGGTGTGTGTGTGTGTGTTGTCGGTGTGTGTGTGTGTGTGTTGTCGATGTGTGTGTGTGTGTTGTGTGTGTGTGTCGGTGTGTGTGTGTTGTCGGTGTGTGTGTGTGTTGTCGGTGTGTGTGTGTGTGTGTTGTCGGTATGTGTGTGTGTGTGTTGTCGGTGTGTGTGTGTGTTGTCGGTGTGTGTGTGTGTGTTGTGTGTGTGTGTGTGTCGTGTGTGTTGTCGTGTTGTCGGTGTGTGTGTGTGTTGTCGGTGTGTGTGTGTGTGTGTTGTCGGTGTGTGTGTGTGTGTGTTGTCGGTGTGTGTGTGTGTGTTGTGTGTGTGTGTGTTTTCGGTGTGTGTGTGTGTGTTGTCGATGTGTGTGTGTGTGTGTTGTCGGTGTGTGTGTGTGTGTGTTGTGTTTGTGTGTTGTCGGTGTGTGTGTGTGTGTTGTTGGTGTGTGTGTGTGTGTTGTGTGTGTGTGTTGTCGGTGTGTGTGTGTGTGTGTTGTCGTGTGTGTGTGTGTGTGTGTTGTCGTGTGTGTGTGTGTGTGTGTTGTCGGTGTGTGTGTGTGTGTTGTCGTGTGTGTGTGTGTGTGTGTTGTCGGTGTGTGTGTGTGTGTGTTGTCGTGTGTGTGTGTGTGTGTTGTCGGTGTGTGTGTGTGTGTGTGGTGTGTGTGTTGTCGGTGTGTGTGTGTGTGTGTTGTCGGTGTGTGTGTGTGTGTGTGTTGTCGTGTGTGTGTGTGTGTGTTGTCGGTGTGTGTGTGTGTGTGTTGTCGGTGTGTGTGTGTGTGTGTGTGTGTTGTCGGTGTGTGTGTGTGTTGTCGGTGTGTGTGTGTGTGTTGTCGGTGTGTGTGTGTGTGTGTTGTCGGTTTGTGTGTGTGTGTGTGTGTTGTCGGTGTGTGTGTGTGTGTTGTCGGTGTGTGTGTGTGTTGTCGGTGTGTGTTTGTGTGTTGTGTGTGTGTGTTGTCGGTGTGTGTGTGTGTGTGTGTGTGTGTTGTCGGTGTGTGTGTGTGTGTGTGTTGTCGGTGTGTGTGTGTTGTCGGTGTGTGTGTGTGTTGTCGGTGTGTGTGTGTGTGTTGTCGGTGTGTGTGTGTGTGTGTTGTCGGTTGTGTGTGTGTGTTGTCGGTGTGTGTGTGTGTGTTGTGTGTGTGTGTTGTCGGTGTGTGTGTGTGTGTGTGTTGTCGGTGTGTGTGTGTTGTCGGTGTGTGTGTGTGTTGTCGGTGTGTGTGTGTGTGTGTGTTGTCGGTGTGTGTGTGTTGTCGGTGTGTGTGTGTGTTGTCGGTGTGTGTGTGTGTGTTGTCGGTGTGTGTGTTTGTGTGTTGTCGGTTGTGTGTGTGTGTGTGTGTTGTCGGTGTGTGTGTGTGTGTTGTCGGTGTGTGTGTGTGTGTGTTGTCGGTGTGTGTGTGTTGTGTGTGTGTGTCGGTGTGTGTGTGTTGTCGGTGTGTGTGTGTGTGTGTGTGTTGTCGTGTGTGTGTGTGTGTGTGTTGTCGTGTGTGTGTGTGTGTGTGTGTGTGTGTTGTCGGTGTGTGTGTGTGTGTTGTCAGTGTGTGTGTGTGTGTGTTGTCGGTGTGTGTGTGTGTGTGTGTGTTGTCGTGTGTGTGTGTGTGTGTGTGTGTTGTCGTGTGTGTGTGTGTGTGTTGTCGGTGTGTGTGTGTGTGTGTTGTCGGTGTGTGTGTGTGTGTGTGTTGTCGTTGTGTGTGTGTGTGTGTGTGTGTGTTGTCGGTGTGTGTGTGTGTGTTGTCGGTGTGTGTGTGTGTGTTGTCGGTGTGTGTGTGTGTGTTGTGTGTGTGTGTCGGTGTGTGTGTGTTGTCGGTGTGTGTGTGTGTGTGTGTGTTGTCGGTGTGTGTGTGTGTGTGTGTTGTCGGTGTGTGTGTGTGTTGTCAGTGTGTGTGTGTGTGTGTTGTCGGTGTGTGTGTGTGTGTGTTGTCGGTTTGTGTGTGTGTGTGTGTTGTCGGTGTGTGTGTGTGTGTTGTGTGTGTGTGTTGTCGGTGTGTGTGTGTGTGTTGTCGGTGTGTGTGTGTGTGTGTTGTCGATGTGTGTGTGTGTGTTGTGTGTGTGTGTCGGTGTGTGTGTGTTGTCGGTGTGTGTGTGTGTTGTCGGTGTGTGTGTGTGTGTGTTGTCGGTGTGTGTGTGTGTGTGTTGTCGGTGTGTGTGTGTGTTGTCGGTGTGTGTGTGTGTGTTGTGTGTGTGTGTTGTCGGTGTGTGTGTGTTGTCGGTGTGTGTGTGTGTTGTCGGTGTGTGTGTGTGTGTGTTGTCGGTGTGTGTGTGTGTGTGTTGTCGGTGTGTGTGTGTGTGTTGTGTGTGTGTGTGTTTTCGGTGTGTGTGTGTGTGTTGTCGATGTGTGTGTGTGTGTGTTGTCGGTGTGTGTGTGTGTGTGTTGTGTTTGTGTGTTGTCGGTGTGTGTGTGTGTGTTGTTGGTGTGTGTGTGTGTGTGTTGTGTGTGTGTGTGTTGTCGGTGTGTGTGTGTGTGTGTTGTCGGTGTGTGTGTGTGTTGTCGGTGTGTGTGTGTGTGTGTGTTGTCGGTGTGTGTGTGTGTGTTGTCGGTGTGTGTGTGTGTGTGTTGTCGGTGTGTGTGTGTGTGTGTGTTGTCGGTGTGTGTGTGTGTGTGTGTTGTCGGTGTGTGTGTGTGTGTTGTCGGTGTGTGTGTGTGTGTGTTGTCGGTGTGTGTGTGTTGTCGGTGTGTGTGTGTGTTGTCGGTGTGTGTGTGTGTGTTGTCGGTGTGTGTGTGTGTGTGTTGTCGGTGTGTGTGTGTGTGTGTTGTGTGTGTGTGTGTGTGTTGTCGGTGTGTGTGTGTGTGTGTGTTGTCGTGTGTGTGTGTGTGTTGTGTGTGTGTGTGTTGTCGGTGTGTGTGTGTGTGTTGTCGATGTGTGTGTGTGTGTGTTGTCGGTGTGTGTGTTGTGTGTGTGTGTGTGCTGTCGGTGTGTGTGTGTGTGTGTTGTCGGTGTGTGTGTGTGTTGTGTGTGTGTGTGTGTGTTGTCGGTGTGTGTGTGTGTGTGTGTTGTCGGTGTGTGTGTGTGTGTTGTCGGTGTGTGTGTGTGTGTGTTGTCGGTGTGTGTGTGTTGTCGGTGTGTGTGTGTGTTGTCGGTGTGTGTGTGTGTGTTGTCGGTGTGTGTGTGTGTGTGTTGTCGGTGTGTGTGTGTGTGTGTTGTGTGTGTGTGTGTGTGTTGTCGGTGTGTGTGTGTGTGTGTGTTGTCGGTGTGTGTGTGTGTGTGTTGTGTGTGTGTGTGTTGTCGGTGTGTGTGTGTGTGTTGTCGTGTGTGTGTGTGTGTGTTGTCGGTGTGTGTGTTGTGTGTGTGTGTGTGCTGTCGGTGTGTGTGTGTGTGTGTTGTCGGTGTGTGTGTGTGTGTGTGTGTGTGTGTGTGTTGTCGGTGTGTGTGTGTGTGTGTGTTGCCGGTGTGTGTGTGTGTGTTGTCGGTGTGTGTGTGTGTGTGTTGTCGGTGTGTGTGTGTTGTCGGTGTGTGTGTGTTGTCGGTGTGTGTGTGTGTGTTGTCGGTGTGTGTGTGTGTGTGTTGTCGGTGTGTGTGTGTGTGTGTTGTGTGTGTGTGTGTGTTGTCGGTGTGTGTGTGTGTGTGTGTTGTCGGTGTGTGTGTGTGTGTTGTCCGGTGTGTGTGTGTGTGTTGTCGGTGTGTGTGTGTGTGTGTTGTCGGTGTGTGTGTGTTGTCGGTGTGTGTGTGTGTGTTGTCGGTGTGTGTGTGTGTGTTGTCGGTGTGTGTGTGTGTGTTGTCGGTGTGTGTGTGTGTGTGTTGTGTGTGTGTGTGTGTGTTGTCGGTGTGTGTGTGTGTGTGTTGTCAGTGTGTGTGTGTGTGTGTTGTCGGTGTGTGTGTGTGTGTTGTCGGTGTGTGTGTGTGTGTGTTGTCGGTGTGTGTGTGTGTGTGTGTTGTCGGTGTGTGTGTGTGTGTGTGTTGCCGGTGTGTGTGTGTGTGTTGTCGGTGTGTGTGTGTGTTGTCGGTGTGTGTGTGTTGTCGGTGTGTGTGTGTGTGTGTGTGTGTGTGTTGTCGGTGTGTGTGTGTGTGTTGTCGGTGTGTGTGTGTGTGTGTTGTCGGTGTGTGTGTGTGTGTGTTGTCGGTGTGTGTGTGTTGTGTGTGTGTGTGTGTGTTGTCGGTGTGTGTGTGTGTTGTCGGTGTGTGTGTGTGTGTTGTCGGTGTGTGTGTGTGTGTGTGTTGTCGGTGTGTATGTGTGTGTGTTGTCAGTGTGTGTGTGTGTGTGTGTTGTCAGTGTGTGTGTGTTTATGTTTTGTCGGTGTGTGTGTGTGTGTGTTGTCGGTGTGTGTGTGTGTGTGTGTGTGTTGTCGGTGTGTGTGTGTGTTGTCGGTGTGTGTGTGTGTGTTGTCGGTGTGTGTGTGTGTGTGTGTTGTCGGTTTGTGTGTGTGTGTGTGTGTTGTCGGTGTGTGTGTGTGTGTTGTCGGTGTGTGTGTGTGTTGTCGGTGTGTGTGTGTGTGTTGTGTGTGTGTGTTGTCGGTGTGTGTGTGTGTGTTGTGTGTGTGTGTTGTCGGTGTGTGTGTGTGTGTGTGTTGTCGGTGTGTGTGTGTTGTCGGTGTGTGTGTGTGTTGTCGGTGTGTGTGTGTGTTGTCGGTGTGTGTGTGTGTGTTGTCGGTGTGTGTGTGTGTGTGTGTGTTGTCGGTTTGTGTGTGTGTTGTCGGTTTGTGTGTGTGTGTTGTGTGTGTGTGTTGTCGGTGTGTGTGTGTGTGTGTGTTGTGGGTGTGTGTGTGTTGTCGGTGTGTGTGTGTGTTGTCGGTGTGTGTGTGTGTGTGTGTTGTCGGTGTGTGTGTGTTGTCGGTGTGTGTGTGTGTTGTCGGTTTGTGTGTGTGTGTTGTCGGTGTGTGTGTTTGTGTGTTGTCGGTTGTGTGTGTGTGTGTGTGTGTTGTCGGTGTGTGTGTGTGTGTTGTCGGTGTGTGTGTGTGTGTGTTGTCGGTGTGTGTGTGTTGTGTGTGTGTGTCGGTGTGTGTGTGTTGTCGGTGTGTGTGTGTGTGTGTGTGTTGTCGGTGTGTGTGTGTGTGTGTGTTGTCGGTGTGTGTGTGTGTGTGTGTGTGTGTGTTGTCGGTGTGTGTGTGTGTGTTGTCAGTGTGTGTGTGTGTGTGTTGTCGGTGTGTGTGTGTGTGTGTGTGTGTTGTCGGTGTGTGTGTGTGTGTGTGTGTTGTCAGTGTGTGTGTGTGTGTGTTGTCGGTGTGTGTGTGTGTGTGTGTTGTCGGTGTGTGTGTGTGTGTGTGTTGTCGGTGTGTGTGTGTGTGTGTGTGTGTGTTGTCGGTGTTTGTGTGTGTGTTGTCGGTGTGTGTGTGTGTGTGTGTTGTCGGTGTGTGTGTGTGTGTTGTGTGTGTGTGTCGGTGTGTGTGTGTTGTCGGTGTGTGTGTGTGTGTGTGTGTTGTCGGTGTGTGTGTGTGTGTGTGTTGTCGGTGTGTGTGTGTGTTGTCAGTGTGTGTGTGTGTGTGTTGTCGGTGTGTGTGTGTGTGTGTTGTCGGTTGTGTGTGTGTGTGTGTTGTCGGTGTGTGTGTGTGTGTTGTGTGTGTGTGTTGTCGGTGTGTGTGTGTGTGTTGTCGGTGTGTGTGTGTGTGTGTTGTCGATGTGTGTGTGTGTGTTGTGTGTGTGTGTCGGTGTGTGTGTGTTGTCGGTGTGTGTGTGTGTTGTCGGTGTGTGTGTGTGTGTGTTGTCGGTGTGTGTGTGTGTTGTCGGTGTGTGTGTGTGTGTTGTGTGTGTGTGTTGTCGGTGTGTGTGTGTTGTCGGTGTGTGTGTGTGTTGTCGGTGTGTGTGTGTGTGTGTTGTCGGTGTGTGTGTGTGTGTGTTGTCGGTGTGTGTGTGTGTGTTGTGTGTGTGTGTGTTTTCGGTGTGTGTGTGTGTGTTGTCGATGTGTGTGTGTGTGTGTTGTGTTTGTGTGTTGTCGGTGTGTGTGTGTGTGTTGTTGGTGTGTGTGTGTGTGTGTTGTGTGTGTGTGTGTTGTCGGTGTGTGTGTGTGTGTGTTGTCGGTGTGTGTGTGTGTTGTCGGTGTGTGTGTGTGTGTGTGTTGTCGGTGTGTGTGTGTGTGTTGTGTGTGTGTGTTGTCGGTGTGTGTGTGTGTGTTGTCGGTGTGTGTGTGTGTGTGTTGTCGATGTGTGTGTGTGTGTTGTGTGTGTGTGTCGGTGTGTGTGTGTTGTCGGTGTGTGTGTGTGTTGTCGGTATGTGTGTGTGTGTGTTGTCGGTGTGTGTGTGTGTTGTCGGTGTGTGTGTGTGTGTTGTGTGTGTGTGTTGTCGGTGTGTGTGTGTTGTCGGTGTGTGTGTGTGTTGTCGGTGTGTGTGTGTGTGTGTTGTCGGTGTGTGTGTGTGTGTGTTGTCGGTGTGTGTGTGTGTGTTGTGTGTGTGTGTGTTTTCGGTGTGTGTGTGTGTGTTGTCGATGTGTGTGTGTGTGTGTTGTCGGTGTGTGTGTGTGTGTGTTGTGTTTGTGTGTTGTCGGTGTGTGTGTGTGTGTTGTTGGTGTGTGTGTGTGTGTGTTGTGTGTGTGTGTGTTGTCGGTGTGTGTGTGTGTGTGTTGTCGGTGTGTGTGTGTGTTGTCGGTGTGTGTGTGTGTGTGTGTTGTCGGTGTGTGTGTGTGTGTTGTCGGTGTGTGTGTGTGTGTGTTGTCGGTGTGTGTGTGTGTGTGTGTTGTCGGTGTGTGTGTGTGTGTGTGTTGCCGGTGTGTGTGTGTGTGTTGTCGGTGTGTGTGTGTGTGTTGTCGGTGTGTGTGTGTTGTCGGTGTGTGTGTGTGTTGTCGGTGTGTGTGTGTGTGTTGTCGGTGTGTGTGTGTGTGTGTGTTGTCGGTGTGTGTGTGTGTGTGTTGTGTGTGTGTGTGTGTGTTGTCGGTGTGTGTGTGTGTGTGTGTGTTGTCGGTGTGTGTGTGTGTGTTGTGTGTGTGTGTGTTGTCGGTGTGTGTGTGTGTGTTGTCGATGTGTGTGTGTGTGTGTTGTCGGTGTGTGTGTTGTGTGTGTGTGTGTGCTGTCGGTGTGTGTGTGTGTGTGTTGTCGGTGTGTGTGTGTGTTGTGTGTGTGTGTGTGTGTTGTCGGTGTGTGTGTGTGTGTGTTGTCAGTGTGTGTGTGTGTGTTTTGTCGGTTGTGTGTGTGTGTGTTGTCGGTGTGTGTGTGTGTGTGTTGTCGGTGTGTGTGTGTGTGTGTGTTGTCGGTGTGTGTGTGTGTGTGTGTTGCCGGTGTGTGTGTGTGTGTTGTCGGTGTGTGTGTGTGTGTGTTGTCGGTGTGTGTGTGTTGTCGGTGTGTGTGTGTTGTCGGTGTGTGTGTGTGTGTTGTCGGTGTGTGTGTGTGTGTGTTGTCGGTGTGTGTGTGTGTGTGTTGTGTGTGTGTGTGTGTTGTCGGTGTGTGTGTGTGTGTGTGTTGTCGGTGTGTGTGTGTGTGTGTGTTGCCGGTGTGTGTGTGTGTGTTGTCGGTGTGTGTTTGTGTGTGTTGTCGGTGTGTGTGTGTTGTCGGTGTGTGTGTGTGTGTTGTCGGTGTGTGTGTGTGTGTTGTCGGTGTGTGTGTGTGTGTTGTCGGTGTGTGTGTGTGTGTGTTGTGTGTGTGTGTGTGTGTTGTCGGTGTGTGTGTGTGTGTGTTGTCAGTGTGTGTGTGTGTGTGTTGTCGGTGTGTGTGTGTGTGTTGTCGGTCTGTGTGTGTGTGTGTTGTCGGTGTGTGTGTGTGTGTGTGTTGTCGGTGTGTGTGTGTGTGTGTGTTGCCGGTGTGTGTGTGTGTGTTGTCGGTGTGTGTGTGTGTTGTCGGTGTGTGTGTGTTGTCGGTGTGTGTGTGTGTGTGTGTGTGTGTGTTGTCGGTGTGTGTGTGTGTGTTGTCGGTGTGTGTGTGTGTGTGTTGTCGGTGTGTGTGTGTGTGTGTGTTGTCGGTGTGTGTGTGTTTGTGTGTGTGTGTGTGTGTGTTGTCGGTGTTTGTGTGTGTGTGTTGTCGGTGTTTGTGTGTGTGTGTTGTCGGTGTGTGTGTGTGTGTTTGTGTGTGTGTGTGTGTGTTGTCGGTGTGTGTGTGTGTGTTGTCGGTGTGTGTGTGTGTGTTGTCGGTGTGTGTGTGTGTGTTGTCGGTGTGTATGTGTGTGTGTTGTCAGTGTGTGTGTGTGTGTGTTGTCGGTGTGTGTGTGTTTATGTGTTGTCAGTGTGTGTGTGTGTGTGTGTGTTGTCGGTGTGTGTGTGTGTGTGTGTTGTCGGTGTGTGTGTGTGTTGTCGGTGTGTGTGTGTGTGTTGTCGGTGTGTGTGTGTGTTGTCGGTGTGTATGTGTGTGTGTTGTCAGTGTGTGTGTGTGTGTGTGTTGTCAGTGTGTGTGTGTTATGTTTTGTCGGTGTGTGTGTGTGTGTGTTGTCGGTGTGTGTGTGTGTGTGTGTGTGTTGTCGGTGTGTGTGTGTGTTGTCGGTGTGTGTGTGTGTGTTGTCGGTGTGTGTGTGTGTGTGTGTTGTCGGTTTGTGTGTGTGTGTGTGTGTTGTCGGTGTGTGTGTGTGTGTTGTCGGTGTGTGTGTGTGTTGTCGGTGTGTGTGTGTGTGTTGTGTGTGTGTGTTGTCGGTGTGTGTGTGTGTGTTGTGTGTGTGTGTTGTCGGTGTGTGTGTGTGTGTGTGTTGTCGGTGTGTGTGTGTTGTCGGTGTGTGTGTGTGTTGTCGGTGTGTGTGTGTGTGTTGTCGGTGTGTGTGTGTGTGTGTGTGTTGTCGGTTTGTGTGTGTGTTGTCGGTTTGTGTGTGTGTGTTGTGTGTGTGTGTTGTCGGTGTGTGTGTGTGTGTGTGTTGTGGGTGTGTGTGTGTTGTCGGTGTGTGTGTGTGTTGTCGGTGTGTGTGTGTGTGTGTGTTGTCGGTGTGTGTGTGTTGTCGGTGTGTGTGTGTGTTGTCGGTTTGTGTGTGTGTGTTGTCGGTGTGTGTGTTTGTGTGTTGTCGGTTTGTGTGTGTGTGTGTGTGTGTTGTCGGTGTGTGTGTGTGTGTTGTCGGTGTGTGTGTGTGTGTGTTGTCGGTGTGTGTGTGTTGTGTGTGTGTGTCGGTGTGTGTGTGTTGTCGGTGTGTGTGTGTGTGTGTGTGTTGTCGGTGTGTGTGTGTGTGTGTGTTGTCGGTGTGTGTGTGTGTGTGTGTGTGTGTGTTGTCGGTGTGTGTGTGTGTGTTGTCAGTGTGTGTGTGTGTGTGTTGTCGGTGTGTGTGTGTGTGTGTGTGTGTTGTCGGTGTGTGTGTGTGTGTGTGTGTTGTCAGTGTGTGTGTGTGTGTGTTGTCGGTGTGTGTGTGTGTGTGTGTTGTCGGTGTGTGTGTGTGTGTGTGTTGTCGGTGTGTGTGTGTGTGTGTGTGTGTGTTGTCGGTGTTTGTGTGTGTGTTGTCGGTGTGTGTGTGTGTGTGTGTTGTCGGTGTGTGTGTGTGTGTTGTGTGTGTGTGTCGGTGTGTGTGTGTTGTCGGTGTGTGTGTGTGTGTGTGTGTTGTCGGTGTGTGTGTGTGTGTGTGTTGTCGGTGTGTGTGTGTGTTGTCAGTGTGTGTGTGTGTGTGTTGTCGGTGTGTGTGTGTGTGTGTTGTCGGTTTGTGTGTGTGTGTGTGTTGTCGGTGTGTGTGTGTGTGTTGTGTGTGTGTGTTGTCGGTGTGTGTGTGTGTGTTGTCGGTGTGTGTGTGTGTGTGTTGTCGATGTGTGTGTGTGTGTTGTGTGTGTGTGTCGGTGTGTGTGTGTTGTCGGTGTGTGTGTGTGTTGTCGGTGTGTGTGTGTGTGTGTTGTCGGTGTGTGTGTGTGTTGTCGGTGTGTGTGTGTGTGTTGTGTGTGTGTGTTGTCGGTGTGTGTGTGTTGTCGGTGTGTGTGTGTGTTGTCGGTGTGTGTGTGTGTGTGTTGTCGGTGTGTGTGTGTGTGTGTTGTCGGTGTGTGTGTGTGTGTTGTGTGTGTGTGTGTTTTCGGTGTGTGTGTGTGTGTTGTCGATGTGTGTGTGTGTGTGTGTGTGTTGTGTGTTGTCGGTGTGTGTGTGTGTGTTGTTGGTGTGTGTGTGTGTGTGTTGTGTGTGTGTGTGTTGTCGGTGTGTGTGTGTGTGTGTTGTCGGTGTGTGTGTGTGTTGTCGGTGTGTGTGTGTGTGTGTGTTGTCGGTGTGTGTGTGTGTGTTGTGTGTGTGTGTTGTCGGTGTGTGTGTGTGTGTTGTCGGTGTGTGTGTGTGTGTGTTGTCGATGTGTGTGTGTGTGTTGTGTGTGTGTGTCGGTGTGTGTGTGTTGTCGGTGTGTGTGTGTGTTGTCGGTATGTGTGTGTGTGTGTTGTCGGTGTGTGTGTGTGTTGTCGGTGTGTGTGTGTGTGTTGTGTGTGTGTGTTGTCGGTGTGTGTGTGTTGTCGGTGTGTGTGTGTGTTGTCGGTGTGTGTGTGTGTGTGTTGTCGGTGTGTGTGTGTGTGTGTTGTCGGTGTGTGTGTGTGTGTTGTGTGTGTGTGTGTTTTCGGTGTGTGTGTGTGTGTTGTCGATGTGTGTGTGTGTGTGTTGTCGGTGTGTGTGTGTGTGTGTTGTGTTTGTGTGTTGTCGGTGTGTGTGTGTGTGTTGTTGGTGTGTGTGTGTGTGTGTTGTGTGTGTGTGTGTTGTCGGTGTGTGTGTGTGTGTGTTGTCGGTGTGTGTGTGTGTTGTCGGTGTGTGTGTGTGTGTGTGTTGTCGGTGTGTGTGTGTGTGTTGTCGGTGTGTGTGTGTGTGTGTTGTCGGTGTGTGTGTGTGTGTGTGTTGTCGGTGTGTGTGTGTGTGTGTGTTGCCGGTGTGTGTGTGTGTGTTGTCGGTGTGTGTGTGTGTGTTGTCGGTGTGTGTGTGTTGTCGGTGTGTGTGTGTGTTGTCGGTGTGTGTGTGTGTGTTGTCGGTGTGTGTGTGTGTGTGTGTTGTCGGTGTGTGTGTGTGTGTGTTGTGTGTGTGTGTGTGTGTTGTCGGGTGTGTGTGTGTGTGTGTGTTGTCGGTGTGTGTGTGTGTGTTGTGTGTGTGTGTGTTGTCGGTGTGTGTGTGTGTGTTGTCGATGTGTGTGTGTGTGTGTTGTCGGTGTGTGTGTTGTGTGTGTGTGTGTGCTGTCGGTGTGTGTGTGTGTGTGTTGTCGGTGTGTGTGTGTGTTGTGTGTGTGTGTGTGTGTTGTCGGTGTGTGTGTGTGTGTGTTGTCAGTGTGTGTGTGTGTGTGTTGTCGGTTTGTGTGTGTGTGTTGTCGGTGTGTGTGTGTGTGTGTTGTCGGTGTGTGTGTGTGTGTGTGTTGTCGGTGTGTGTGTGTGTGTGTGTTGCCGGTGTGTGTGTGTGTGTTGTCGGTGTGTGTGTGTGTGTGTTGTCGGTGTGTGTGTGTTGTCGGTGTGTGTGTGTTGTCGGTGTGTGTGTGTGTGTTGTCGGTGTGTGTGTGTGTGTGTTGTCGGTGTGTGTGTGTGTGTGTTGTGTGTGTGTGTGTGTTGTCGGTGTGTGTGTGTGTGTGTGTTGTCGGTGTGTGTGTGTGTGTGTGTTGCCGGTGTGTGTGTGTGTGTTGTCGGTGTGTGTTTGTGTGTGTTGTCGGTGTGTGTGTGTTGTCGGTGTGTGTGTGTGTGTTGTCGGTGTGTGTGTGTGTGTTGTCGGTGTGTGTGTGTGTGTTGTCGGTGTGTGTGTGTGTGTGTTGTGTGTGTGTGTGTGTGTTGTCGGTGTGTGTGTGTGTGTGTTGTCAGTGTGTGTGTGTGTGTGTTGTCGGTGTGTGTGTGTGTGTTGTCGGTCTGTGTGTGTGTGTGTTGTCGGTGTGTGTGTGTGTGTGTGTTGTCGGTGTGTGTGTGTGTGTGTGTTGCCGGTGTGTGTGTGTGTGTTGTCGGTGTGTGTGTGTGTTGTCGGTGTGTGTGTGTTGTCGGTGTGTGTGTGTGTGTGTGTGTGTGTGTTGTCGGTGTGTGTGTGTGTGTTGTCGGTGTGTGTGTGTGTGTGTTGTCGGTGTGTGTGTGTGTGTGTGTTGTCGGTGTGTGTGTGTTTGTGTGTGTGTGTGTGTGTGTTGTCGGTGTTTGTGTGTGTGTGTTGTCGGTGTTTGTGTGTGTGTGTTGTCGGTGTGTGTGTGTGTGTTTGTGTGTGTGTGTGTGTGTTGTCGGTGTGTGTGTGTGTGTTGTCGGTGTGTGTGTGTGTGTTGTCGGTGTGTGTGTGTGTGTTGTCGGTGTGTATGTGTGTGTGTTGTCAGTGTGTGTGTGTGTGTGTTGTCGGTGTGTGTGTGTTTATGTGTTGTCAGTGTGTGTGTGTGTGTGTGTGTTGTCGGTGTGTGTGTGTGTGTGTGTTGTCGGTGTGTGTGTGTGTTGTCGGTGTGTGTGTGTGTGTTGTCGGTGTGTGTGTGTGTTGTCGGTGTGTATGTGTGTGTGTTGTCAGTGTGTGTGTGTGTGTGTGTGTTGTCGGTGTGTGTGTGTGTGTTGTCGGTGTGTGTGTGTGTGTTGTCGGTGTGTATGTGTGTGTGTTGTCAGTGTGTGTGTGTGTGTGTGTTGTCAGTGTGTGTGTGTTTATGTTTTGTCGGTGTGTGTGTGTGTGTGTTGTCGGTGTGTGTGTGTGTGTGTGTTGTCGGTGTGTGTGTGTGTTGTCGGTGTGTGTGTGTGTGTTGTCGGTGTGTGTGTGTGTTGTCGGTTTGTGTGCTTGTGTGTGTGTTGTCGGTGTGTGTGTGTGTGTTGTCGGTGTGTGTGTGTGTTGTCGGTGTGTGTGTGTGTGTTGTGTGTGTGTGTTGTCGGTGTGTGTGTGTGTGTGTGTGTGTGTTGTCAGTGTGTGTGTGTTGTCGGTGTGTGTGTTTGTTGTCGGTGTGTGTGTGTGTGTTGTCGGTGTGTGTGTGTGTGTGTTGTCGGTTTGTGTGTGTGTGTGTGTGTTGTCGGTGTGTGTGTGTGTGTTGTAGGTGTGTGTGTGTGTGTGTTGTCAGTGTGTGTGTGTGTGTGTGTTGTCAGTGTGTGTGTGTTTATGTTTTGTCGGTGTGTGTGTGTGTGTGTTGTCGGTGTGTGTGTGTGTGTGTGTTGTCGGTGTGTGTGTGTGTTGTCGGTGTGTGTGTGTGTGTTGTCGGTGTGTGTGTGTGTGTTGTCGGTTTGTGTGTGTGTGTGTGTGTTGTCGGTGTGTGTGTGTGTGTTGTCGGTGTGTGTGTGTGTTGTCGGTGTGTGTGTGTGTGTTGTGTGTGTGTGTTGTCGGTGTGTGTGTGTGTGTTGTCGGTGTGTGTGTGTTGTCGGTGTGTGTGTGTGTTGTCGGTGTGTGTGTGTGTGTTGTCGGTGTGTGTGTGTGTGTGTTGTCGGTTTGTGTGTGTGTGTGTGTGTTGTCGGTGTGTGTGTGTGTGTGTTGTCGGTGTGTGTGTGTGTGTGTGTGTTGTCGGTGTGTGTGTGTGTTGTCGGTGTGTGTGTGTATGTTGTCGGTGTGTGTGTGTGTGTGTTGTCGGTGTGTGTGTGTGTGTGTGTGTGTGTGTTGTCGGTGTGTGTGTGTTGTCGGTGTGTGTGTGTGTGTGTTGTCGGTGTGTGTGTGTGTGTTGTTGGTGTGTGTGTGTGTGTGTTGTCGGTGTGTGTGTGTGTGTGTGTGTGTGTGTTGTCGGTGTGTGTGTTGTTGGTGTGTGTGTGTGTGTGTTGTGTGTGTGTGTGTTGTCGGTGTGTGTGTGTGTGTGTTGTCGGTGTGTGTGTGTGTTGTCGGTGTGTGTGTGTGTGTGTGTTGTCGGTGTGTGTGTGTGTGTTGTCGGTGTGTGTGTGTGTGTGTTGTCGGTGTGTGTGTGTGTGTGTGTTGTCGGTGTGTGTGTGTGTGTGTGTTGCCGGTGTGTGTGTGTGTGTTGTCGGTGTGTGTGTGTGTGTTGTCGGTGTGTGTGTGTTGTCGGTGTGTGTGTGTGTTGTCGGTGTGTGTGTGTGTGTTGTCGGTGTGTGTGTGTGTTGTCGGTGTGTGTGTGTGTGTGTTGTGTGTGTGTGTGTGTGTTGTCGGTGTGTGTGTGTGTGTGTGTTGCCGGTGTGTGTGTGTGTGTTGTCGGTGTGTGTGTGTGTGTTGTCGGTGTGTGTGTGTTGTCGGTGTGTGTGTGTGTTGTCGGTGTGTGTGTGTGTGTGTGTTGTCGGTGTGTGTGTGTGTGTGTTGTCGGTGTGTGTGTGTGTGTGTTGTGTGTGTGTGTGTGTGTTGTCGGTGTGTGTGTGTGTGTGTGTTGTCGGTGTGTGTGTGTGTGTTGTGTGTGTGTGTGTTGTCGGTGTGTGTGTGTGTGTTGTCGATGTGTGTGTGTGTGTGTTGTCGGTGTGTGTGTGTGTTGTGTGTGTGTGTGTGTTGTCGGTGTGTATGTGTGTGTGTTGTCAGTGTGTGTGTGTGTGTGTGTGTTGTCGGTGTGTGTGTGTGTGTTGTCGGTGTGTGTGTGTGTGTGTGTTGTCGGTGTGTATGTGTGTGTGTTGTCAGTGTGTGTGTGTGTGTGTCTTGTCAGTGTGTGTGTGTTTATGTTTTGTCGGTGTGTGTGTGTGTGTGTTGTCGGTGTGTGTGTGTGTGTGTGTTGTCGGTGTGTGTGTGTGTTGTCGGTGTGTGTGTGTGTGTTGTCGGTGTGTGTGTGTGTTGTCGGTTTGTGTGCTTGTGTGTGTGTTGTCGGTGTGTGTGTGTGTGTTGTCGGTGTGTGTGTGTGTTGTCGGTGTGTGTGTGTGTGTTGTGTGTGTGTGTTGTCGGTGTGTGTGTGTGTGTGTGTGTTGTCAGTGTGTGTGTGTTGTCGGTGTGTGTGTGTGTTGTCGGTGTGTGTGTGTGTGTTGTCGGTGTGTGTGTGTGTGTGTTGTCGGTTTGTGTGTGTGTGTGTGTGTTGTCGGTGTGTGTGTGTGTGTTGTAGGTGTGTGTGTGTGTGTGTTGTCGGTGTGTGTGTGTTGTGTGTGTGTGTCGGTGTGTGTGTGTTGTCGGTGTGTGTGTGTGTGTGTGTGTTGTCGGTGTGTGTGTGTGTGTGTTGTCGGTGTGTGTGTGTGTGTGTGTGTTGTCAGTGTGTGTGTGTGTGTGTGTTTTCGGTGTGTGTGTGTGTGTTGTCAGTGTGTGTGTGTGTGTGTGTTGTCGGTGTGTGTGTGTGTGTGTTGTCGCTGTGTGTGTGTGTGTGTGTTGTCGGTGTGTGTGTGTGTGTGTGTGTGTGTGTGTGTGTGTGTGTTGTCGGTGTGTATGTGTGTGTGTTGTCAGTGTGTGTGTGTGTGTGTGTTGTCAGTGTGTGTGTGTTTATGTTTTGTCGGTGTGTGTGTGTGTGTGTTGTCGGTGTGTGTGTGTGTGTGTTGTCGGTGTGTGTGTGTGTTGTCGGTGTGTGTGTGTGTGTTGTCGGTGTGTGTGTGTGTTGTCGGTTTGTGTGTGTGTGTGTGTGTTGTCGGTGTGTGTGTGTGTGTTGTCGGTGTGTGTGTGTGTTGTCGGTGTGTGTGTGTGTGTTGTGTGTGTGTGTTGTCGGTGTGTGTGTGTGTGTGTGTTGTCGGTGTGTGTGTGTTGTCGGTGTGTGTGTGTGTTGTCGGTGTGTGTGTGTGTGTTGTCGGTGTGTGTGTGTGTGTGTTGTCGGTTTGTGTGTGTGTGTGTGTGTTGTCGGTGTGTGTGTGTGTGTGTTGTCGGTGTGTGTGTGTGTGTGTGTGTTGTCGGTGTGTGTGTGTGTTGTCGGTGTGTGTGTGTGTGTTGTCGGTGTGTGTGTGTGTGTGTTGTCGGTGTGTGTGTGTGTGTGGTGTGTGTGTGTGTGTTGTCGGTGTGTGTGTGTGTGTTGTCGGTGTGTGTGTGTGTGTGTGTTGTCGGTGTGTGTGTGTGTGTGTGTGTGTGTGTTGTCGGTGTGTGTGTGTGTGTTGTCGGTGTGTGTGTGTGTGTGTTGTCGGTGTGTGTGTGTGTGTGTGTTGTCGGTGTGTGTGTGTGTGTGTGTTGCCGGTGTGTGTGTGTGTGTTGTCGGTGTGTGTGTGTGTGTTGTCGGTGTGTGTGTGTTGTCGGTGTGTGTGTGTGTTGTCGGTGTGTGTGTGTGTGTTGTCGGTGTGTGTGTGTGTGTGTTGTCGGTGTGTGTGTGTGTGTGTTGTGTGTGTGTGTGTGTGTTGTCGGTGTGTGTGTGTGTGTGTGTTGCCGGTGTGTGTGTGTGTGTTGTCGGTGTGTGTGTGTGTGTTGTCGGTGTGTGTGTGTTGTCGGTGTGTGTGTGTGTTGTCGGTGTGTGTGTGTGTGTTGTCGGTGTGTGTGTGTGTGTGTTGTCGGTGTGTGTGTGTGTGTGTTGTGTGTGTGTGTGTGTGTTGTCGGTGTGTGTGTGTGTGTGTGTTGTCGGTGTGTGTGTGTGTGTTGTGTGTGTGTGTGTTGTCGGTGTGTGTGTGTGTGTTGTCGATGTGTGTGTGTGTGTGTTGTCGGTGTGTGTGTGTGTTGTGTGTGTGTGTGTGTTGTCGGTGTGTATGTGTGTGTGTTGTCAGTGTGTGTGTGTGTGTGTGTGTTGTCGGTGTGTGTGTGTGTGTTGTCGGTGTGTGTGTGTGTGTGTGTTGTCGGTGTGTATGTGTGTGTGTTGTCAGTGTGTGTGTGTGTGTGTCTTGTCAGTGTGTGTGTGTTTATGTTTTGTCGGTGTGTGTGTGTGTGTGTTGTCGGTGTGTGTGTGTGTGTGTGTTGTCGGTGTGTGTGTGTGTTGTCGGTGTGTGTGTGTGTGTTGTCGGTGTGTGTGTGTGTTGTCGGTTTGTGTGCTTGTGTGTGTGTTGTCGGTGTGTGTGTGTGTGTTGTCGGTGTGTGTGTGTGTTGTCGGTGTGTGTGTGTGTGTTGTGTGTGTGTGTTGTCGGTGTGTGTGTGTGTGTGTGTGTTGTCAGTGTGTGTGTGTTGTCGGTGTGTGTGTGTGTTGTCGGTGTGTGTGTGTGTGTTGTCGGTGTGTGTGTGTGTGTGTTGTCGGTTTGTGTGTGTGTGTGTGTGTTGTCGGTGTGTGTGTGTGTGTTGTAGGTGTGTGTGTGTGTGTGTTGTCGGTGTGTGTGTGTTGTGTGTGTGTGTCGGTGTGTGTGTGTTGTCGGTGTGTGTGTGTGTGTGTGTGTTGTCGGTGTGTGTGTGTGTGTGTTGTCGGTGTGTGTGTGTGTGTGTGTGTTGTCAGTGTGTGTGTGTGTGTGTGTTTTCGGTGTGTGTGTGTGTGTGTTGTCAGTGTGTGTGTGTGTGTGTTGTCGGTGTGTGTGTGTGTGTGTTGTCGCTGTGTGTGTGTGTGTGTGTTGTCGGTGTGTGTGTGTGTGTGTGTGTGTGTGTGTGTGTGTTGTCGGTGTGTATGTGTGTGTGTTGTCAGTGTGTGTGTGTGTTGTCGGTGTGTGTGTGTGTGTGTTGTCGGTGTGTGTGTGTGTTGTCGGTGTGTGTGTGTGTGTTGTGTGTGTGTGTTGTCGGTGTGTGTGTGTGTGTGTGTTGTCGGTGTGTGTGTGTTGTCGGTGTGTGTGTGTGTTGTCGGTGTGTGTGTGTGTGTTGTCGGTGTGTGTGTGTGTGTGTTGTCGGTTTGTGTGTGTGTGTGTGTGTTGTCGGTGTGTGTGTGTGTGTGTTGTCGGTGTGTGTGTGTGTGTGTGTGTTGTCGGTGTGTGTGTGTGTTGTCGGTGTGTGTGTGTGTGTTGTCGGTGTGTGTGTGTGTGTGTTGTCGGTGTGTGTGTGTGTGTGGTGTGTGTGTGTGTGTTGTCGGTGTGTGTGTGTGTGTTGTCGGTGTGTGTGTGTGTGTGTGTTGTCGGTGTGTGTGTGTGTGTGTGTGTGTGTGTTGTCGGTGTGTGTGTGTGTGTTGTCGGTGTGTGTGTGTGTGTGTTGTCGGTGTGTGTGTGTGTGTGTGTTGTCGGTGTGTGTGTGTGTGTGTGTTGCCGGTGTGTGTGTGTGTGTTGTCGGTGTGTGTGTGTGTGTTGTCGGTGTGTGTGTGTTGTCGGTGTGTGTGTGTGTTGTCGGTGTGTGTGTGTGTGTTGTCGGTGTGTGTGTGTGTGTGTTGTCGGTGTGTGTGTGTGTGTGTTGTGTGTGTGTGTGTGTGTTGTCGGTGTGTGTGTGTGTGTGTGTTGCCGGTGTGTGTGTGTGTGTTGTCGGTGTGTGTGTGTGTGTTGTCGGTGTGTGTGTGTTGTCGGTGTGTGTGTGTGTTGTCGGTGTGTGTGTGTGTGTTGTCGGTGTGTGTGTGTGTGTGTTGTCGGTGTGTGTGTGTGTGTGTTGTGTGTGTGTGTGTGTGTTGTCGGTGTGTGTGTGTGTGTGTGTTGTCGGTGTGTGTGTGTGTGTTGTGTGTGTGTGTGTTGTCGGTGTGTGTGTGTGTGTTGTCGATGTGTGTGTGTGTGTGTTGTCGGTGTGTGTGTGTGTTGTGTGTGTGTGTGTGTTGTCGGTGTGTATGTGTGTGTGTTGTCAGTGTGTGTGTGTGTGTGTGTGTTGTCGGTGTGTGTGTGTGTGTTGTCGGTGTGTGTGTGTGTGTGTGTTGTCGGTGTGTATGTGTGTGTGTTGTCAGTGTGTGTGTGTGTGTGTCTTGTCAGTGTGTGTGTGTTTATGTTTTGTCGGTGTGTGTGTGTGTGTGTTGTCGGTGTGTGTGTGTGTGTGTGTTGTCGGTGTGTGTGTGTGTTGTCGGTGTGTGTGTGTGTGTTGTCGGTGTGTGTGTGTGTTGTCGGTTTGTGTGCTTGTGTGTGTGTTGTCGGTGTGTGTGTGTGTGTTGTCGGTGTGTGTGTGTGTTGTCGGTGTGTGTGTGTGTGTTGTGTGTGTGTGTTGTCGGTGTGTGTGTGTGTGTGTGTGTTGTCAGTGTGTGTGTGTTGTCGGTGTGTGTGTGTGTTGTCGGTGTGTGTGTGTGTGTTGTCGGTGTGTGTGTGTGTGTGTTGTCGGTTTGTGTGTGTGTGTGTGTGTTGTCGGTGTGTGTGTGTGTGTTGTAGGTGTGTGTGTGTGTGTGTTGTCGGTGTGTGTGTGTTGTGTGTGTGTGTCGGTGTGTGTGTGTTGTCGGTGTGTGTGTGTGTGTGTGTGTTGTCGGTGTGTGTGTGTGTGTGTTGTCGGTGTGTGTGTGTGTGTGTGTGTTGTCAGTGTGTGTGTGTGTGTGTGTTTTCGGTGTGTGTGTGTGTGTTGTCAGTGTGTGTGTGTGTGTGTTGTCGGTGTGTGTGTGTGTGTGTTGTCGCTGTGTGTGTGTGTGTGTGTTGTCGGTGTGTGTGTGTGTGTGTGTGTGTGTGTGTGTGTGTTGTCGGTGTGTATGTGTGTGTGTTGTCAGTGTGTGTGTGTGTGTGTGTTGTCAGTGTGTGTGTGTTTATGTTTTGTCGGTGTGTGTGTGTGTGTGTTGTCGGTGTGTGTGTGTGTGTGTTGTCGGTGTGTGTGTGTGTTGTCGGTGTGTGTGTGTGTGTTGTCGGTGTGTGTGTGTGTTGTCGGTTTGTGTGTGTGTGTGTGTGTTGTCGGTGTGTGTGTGTGTGTTGTCGGTGTGTGTGTGTGTTGTCGGTGTGTGTGTGTGTGTTGTGTGTGTGTGTTGTCGGTGTGTGTGTGTGTGTGTGTTGTCGGTGTGTGTGTGTTGTCGGTGTGTGTGTGTGTTGTCGGTGTGTGTGTGTGTGTTGTCGGTGTGTGTGTGTGTGTGTTGTCGGTTTGTGTGTGTGTGTGTGTGTTGTCGGTGTGTGTGTGTGTGTTGTCGGTGTGTGTGTGTGTGTGTTGTCGGTGTGTGTGTGTGTGTGTGTGTGTGTGTTGTCGGTGTGTGTGTGTGTGTTGTTGGTGTGTGTGTGTGTGTGTTGTCGGTGTGTGTGTGTGTGTGTGTGTGTGTGTTGTCGGTGTGTGTGTGTGTGTTGTCGGTGTGTGTGTGTGTGTGTTGTGTGTGTGTGTGTTGTCGGTGTGTGTGTGTGTGTGTTGTCGGTGTGTGTGTGTGTTGTCGGTGTGTGTGTGTGTGTGTGTTGTCGGTGTGTGTGTGTGTGTTGTCGGTGTGTGTGTGTGTGTGTTGTCGGTGTGTGTGTGTGTGTGTGTTGTCGGTGTGTGTGTGTGTGTGTGTTGTCGGTGTGTGTGTGTGTTGTCGGTGTGTGTGTGTGTGTTGTCGGTGTGTGTGTGTGTTGTCGGTTTGTGTGCTTGTGTGTGTGTTGTCGGTGTGTGTGTGTGTGTTGTCGGTGTGTGTGTGTGTTGTCGGTGTGTGTGTGTGTTGTGTGTGTGTGTTGTCGGTGTGTGTGTGTGTGTGTGTGTTGTCAGTGTGTGTGTGTTGTCGGTGTGTGTGTGTGTTGTCGGTGTGTGTGTGTGTGTTGTCGGTGTGTGTGTGTGTGTGTTGTCGGTTGTGTGTGTGTGTGTGTGTTGTCGGTGTGTGTGTGTGTGTTGTAGGTGTGTGTGTGTGTGTGTTGTCGGTGTGTGTGTGTTGTGTGTGTGTGTCGGTGTGTGTGTGTTGTCGGTGTGTGTGTGTGTGTGTGTGTTGTCGGTGTGTGTGTGTGTGTGTTGTCGGTGTGTGTGTGTGTGTGTGTGTTGTCAGTGTGTGTGTGTGTGTGTGTTGTCGGTGTGTGTGTGTGTGTTGTCAGTGTGTGTGTGTGTGTGTTGTCGGTGTGTGTGTGTGTGTGTTGTCGCTGTGTGTGTGTGTGTGTGTTGTCGGTGTGTGTGTGTGTGTGTGTGTGTGTGTGTGTGTGTGTGTTGTCGGTGTGTATGTGTGTGTGTTGTCAGTGTGTGTGTGTGTGTGTGTTGTCAGTGTGTGTGTGTTTATGTTTTGTCGGTGTGTGTGTGTGTGTGTTGTCGGTGTGTGTGTGTGTGTGTTGTCGGGTGTGTGTGTGTGTTGTCGGTGTGTGTGTGTGTGTTGTCGGTGTGTGTGTGTGTTGTCGGTTTGTGTGTGTGTGTGTGTGTTGTCGGTGTGTGTGTGTGTGTTGTCGGTGTGTGTGTGTGTTGTCGGTGTGTGTGTGTGTGTTGTGTGTGTGTGTTGTCGGTGTGTGTGTGTGTGTGTGTTGTCGGTGTGTGTGTGTTGTCGGTGTGTGTGTGTGTTGTCGGTGTGTGTGTGTGTGTTGTCGGTGTGTGTGTGTGTGTGTTGTCGGTTTGTGTGTGTGTGTGTGTGTTGTCGGTGTGTGTGTGTGTGTGTTGTCGGTGTGTGTGTGTGTGTGTGTGTTGTCGGTGTGTGTGTGTGTTGTCGGTGTGTGTGTGTGTGTTGTCGGTGTGTGTGTGTGTGTGTTGTCGGTGTGTGTGTGTGTGTGTGTGTGTGTGTTGTCGGTGTGTGTGTGTGTGTTGTCGGTGTGTGTGTGTGTGTGTTGTCGGTGTGTGTGTGTGTGTGTGTGTGTGTTGTCGGTGTGTGTGTGTGTGTTGTTGGTGTGTGTGTGTGTGTGTTGTCGGTGTGTGTGTGTGTGTGTGTGTGTGTGTTGTCGGTGTGTGTGTGTGTGTTGTTGGTGTGTGTGTGTGTGTGTTGTGTGTGTGTGTGTTGTCGGTGTGTGTGTGTGTGTGTTGTCGGTGTGTGTGTGTGTTGTCGGTGTGTGTGTGTGTGTGTGTTGTCGGTGTGTGTGTGTGTGTTGTCGGTGTGTGTGTGTGTGTGTTGTCGGTGTGTGTGTGTGTGTGTGTTGTCGGTGT
>NW_027675416.1:27500-92500 GCF_965601325.2 Salmo salar
TGTGTGTGTGTGTTGTCGGTGTGTATGTGTGTGTGTTGTCAGTGTGTGTGTGTGTGTGTGTGTTGTCGGTGTGTGTGTGTGTGTTGTCGGTGTGTGTGTGTGTGTGTGTTGTCGGTGTGTATGTGTGTGTGTTGTCAGTGTGTGTGTGTGTGTGTCTTGTCAGTGTGTGTGTGTTTATGTTTTGTCGGTGTGTGTGTGTGTGTGTTGTCGGTGTGTGTGTGTGTGTGTGTTGTCGGTGTGTGTGTGTGTTGTCGGTGTGTGTGTGTGTGTTGTCGGTGTGTGTGTGTGTTGTCGGTTTGTGTGCTTGTGTGTGTGTTGTCGGTGTGTGTGTGTGTGTTGTCGGTGTGTGTGTGTGTTGTCGGTGTGTGTGTGTGTGTTGTGTGTGTGTGTTGTCGGTGTGTGTGTGTGTGTGTGTGTTGTCAGTGTGTGTGTGTTGTCGGTGTGTGTGTGTGTTGTCGGTGTGTGTGTGTGTGTTGTCGGTGTGTGTGTGTGTGTGTTGTCGGTTTGTGTGTGTGTGTGTGTGTTGTCGGTGTGTGTGTGTGTGTTGTAGGTGTGTGTGTGTGTGTGTTGTCGGTGTGTGTGTGTTGTGTGTGTGTGTCGGTGTGTGTGTGTTGTCGGTGTGTGTGTGTGTGTGTGTGTTGTCGGTGTGTGTGTGTGTGTGTTGTCGGTGTGTGTGTGTGTGTGTGTGTTGTCAGTGTGTGTGTGTGTGTGTGTTTTCGGTGTGTGTGTGTGTGTTGTCAGTGTGTGTGTGTGTGTGTTGTCGGTGTGTGTGTGTGTGTGTTGTCGCTGTGTGTGTGTGTGTGTGTTGTCGGTGTGTGTGTGTGTGTGTGTGTGTGTGTGTGTGTGTTGTCGGTGTGTATGTGTGTGTGTTGTCAGTGTGTGTGTGTGTGTGTGTTGTCAGTGTGTGTGTGTTTATGTTTTGTCGGTGTGTGTGTGTGTGTGTTGTCGGTGTGTGTGTGTGTGTGTTGTCGGTGTGTGTGTGTGTTGTCGGTGTGTGTGTGTGTGTTGTCGGTGTGTGTGTGTGTTGTCGGTTTGTGTGTGTGTGTGTGTGTTGTCGGTGTGTGTGTGTGTGTTGTCGGTGTGTGTG
The DNA here is from genome assembly GCF_965601325.2 of Salmo salar. Lineage (NCBI taxonomy): Eukaryota > Metazoa > Chordata > Actinopteri > Salmoniformes > Salmonidae > Salmo > Salmo salar. The sequence continues at coordinate 28,588 of NW_027675416.1, forward strand.
TGTGTTGTCGGTGTGTGTGTGTGTGTTGTGTGTGTGTGTTGTCGGTGTGTGTGTGTGTGTGTGTTGTCGGTGTGTGTGTGTTGTCGGTGTGTGTGTGTGTTGTCGGTGTGTGTGTGTGTGTTGTCGGTGTGTGTGTGTGTGTGTTGTCGGTTTGTGTGTGTGTGTGTGTGTTGTCGGTGTGTGTGTGTGTGTTGTCGGTGTGTGTGTGTGTGTGTTGTCGGTGTGTGTGTGTGTGTGTGTGTGTGTGTTGTCGGTGTGTGTGTGTGTGTTGTTGGTGTGTGTGTGTGTGTGTTGTCGGTGTGTGTGTGTGTGTGTGTGTGTGTGTTGTCGGTGTGTGTGTGTGTGTTGTTGGTGTGTGTGTGTGTGTGTTGTGTGTGTGTGTGTTGTCGGTGTGTGTGTGTGTGTGTTGTCGGTGTGTGTGTGTGTTGTCGGTGTGTGTGTGTGTGTGTGTTGTCGGTGTGTGTGTGTGTGTTGTCGGTGTGTGTGTGTGTGTGTTGTCGGTGTGTGTGTGTGTGTGTGTTGTCGGTGTGTGTGTGTGTGTGTGTTGTCGGTGTGTGTGTGTGTTGTCGGTGTGTGTGTGTGTGTTGTCGGTGTGTGTGTGTGTTGTCGGTTTGTGTGCTTGTGTGTGTGTTGTCGGTGTGTGTGTGTGTGTTGTCGGTGTGTGTGTGTGTTGTCGGTGTGTGTGTGTGTTGTGTGTGTGTGTTGTCGGTGTGTGTGTGTGTGTGTGTGTTGTCAGTGTGTGTGTGTTGTCGGTGTGTGTGTGTGTTGTCGGTGTGTGTGTGTGTGTTGTCGGTGTGTGTGTGTGTGTGTTGTCGGTTTGTGTGTGTGTGTGTGTGTTGTCGGTGTGTGTGTGTGTGTTGTAGGTGTGTGTGTGTGTGTGTTGTCGGTGTGTGTGTGTTGTGTGTGTGTGTCGGTGTGTGTGTGTTGTCGGTGTGTGTGTGTGTGTGTGTGTTGTCGGTGTGTGTGTGTGTGTGTTGTCGGTGTGTGTGTGTGTGTGTGTGTTGTCAGTGTGTGTGTGTGTGTGTGTTTTCGGTGTGTGTGTGTGTGTTGTCAGTGTGTGTGTGTGTGTGTTGTCGGTGTGTGTGTGTGTGTGTTGTCGCTGTGTGTGTGTGTGTGTGTTGTCGGTGTGTGTGTGTGTGTGTGTGTGTGTGTGTGTGTGTGTGTTGTCGGTGTGTATGTGTGTGTGTTGTCAGTGTGTGTGTGTGTGTGTGTTGTCAGTGTGTGTGTGTTTATGTTTTGTCGGTGTGTGTGTGTGTGTGTTGTCGGTGTGTGTGTGTGTGTGTTGTCGGTGTGTGTGTGTGTTGTCGGTGTGTGTGTGTGTGTTGTCGGTGTGTGTGTGTGTTGTCGGTTTGTGTGTGTGTGTGTGTGTTGTCGGTGTGTGTGTGTGTGTTGTCGGTGTGTGTGTGTGTTGTCGGTGTGTGTGTGTGTGTTGTGTGTGTGTGTTGTCGGTGTGTGTGTGTGTGTGTGTTGTCGGTGTGTGTGTGTTGTCGGTGTGTGTGTGTGTTGTCGGTGTGTGTGTGTGTGTTGTCGGTGTGTGTGTGTGTGTGTTGTCGGTTTGTGTGTGTGTGTGTGTGTTGTCGGTGTGTGTGTGTGTGTGTTGTCGGTGTGTGTGTGTGTGTGTGTGTTGTCGGTGTGTGTGTGTGTTGTCGGTGTGTGTGTGTGTGTTGTCGGTGTGTGTGTGTGTGTGTTGTCGGTGTGTGTGTGTGTGTGTGTGTGTGTGTTGTCGGTGTGTGTGTGTGTGTTGTCGGTGTGTGTGTGTGTGTGTTGTCGGTGTGTGTGTGTGTGTGTGTGTGTGTGTTGTCGGTGTGTGTGTGTGTGTTGTTGGTGTGTGTGTGTGTGTGTTGTCGGTGTGTGTGTGTGTGTGTGTGTGTGTGTTGTCGGTGTGTGTGTGTGTGTTGTTGGTGTGTGTGTGTGTGTGTTGTGTGTGTGTGTGTTGTCGGTGTGTGTGTGTGTGTGTTGTCGGTGTGTGTGTGTGTTGTCGGTGTGTGTGTGTGTGTGTGTTGTCGGTGTGTGTGTGTGTGTTGTCGGTGTGTGTGTGTGTGTGTTGTCGGTGTGTGTGTGTGTGTGTGTTGTCGGTGTGTGTGTGTGTGTGTGTTGCCGGTGTGTGTGTGTGTGTTGTCGGTGTGTGTGTGTGTGTTGTCGGTGTGTGTGTGTTGTCGGTGTGTGTGTGTGTTGTCGGTGTGTGTGTGTGTGTTGTCGGTGTGTGTGTGTGTGTTGTCGGTGTGTGTGTGTGTGTGTTGTGTGTGTGTGTGTGTGTTGTCGGTGTGTGTGTGTGTGTGTGTTGTCGGTGTGTGTGTGTGTGTGTGTTGTGTGTGTGTGTGTTGTCGGTGTGTGTGTGTGTGTTGTCGATGTGTGTGTGTGTGTGTTGTCGGTGTGTGTGTGTGTGTGTTGTCGGTGTGTGTGTGTTTATGTGTTGTCAGTGTGTGTGTGTGTGTGTGTGTTGTCGGTGTGTGTGTGTGTGTGTGTTGTCGGTGTGTGTATGTGTTGTCGGTGTGTGTGTGTGTGTTGTCGGTGTGTGTGTGTGTTGTCGGTGTGTATGTGTGTGTGTTGTCAGTGTGTGTGTGTGTGTGTGTGATGTCGGTGTGTGTGTGTGTGTTGTCGGTGTGTGTGTGTGTGTGTGTTGTCGGTGTGTATGTGTGTGTGTTGTCAGTGTCTGTGTGTGTGTGTGTTGTCAGTGTGTGTGTGTTTATGTTTTGTCGGTGTGTGTGTGTGTGTGTTGTCGGTGTGTGTGTGTGTGTGTGTTGTCGGTGTGTGTGTGTGTTGTCGGTGTGTGTGTGTGTGTGGTCGGTGTGTGTGTGTGTTGTCGGTTTGTGTGCTTGTGTGTGTGTTGTCGGTGTGTGTGTGTGTGTTGTCGGTGTGTGTGTGTGTTGTCGGTGTGTGTGTGTGTGTTGTGTGTGTGTGTTGTCGGTGTGTGTGTGTGTGTGTGTGTGTGTTGTCAGTGTGTGTGTGTTGTCGGTGTGTGTGTGTGTTGTCGGTGTGTGTGTGTGTGTTGTCGGTGTGTGTGTGTGTGTGTTGTCGGTTTGTGTGTGTGTGTGTGTGTTGTCGGTGTGTGTGTGTGTGTTGTAGGTGTGTGTGTGTGTGTGTTGTCGGTGTGTGTGTGTTGTGTGTGTGTGTCGGTGTGTGTGTGTTGTCGGTGTGTGTGTGTGTGTGTGTGTTGTCGGTGTGTGTGTGTGTGTGTTGTCGGTGTGTGTGTGTGTGTGTGTGTGTTGTCAGTGTGTGTGTGTGTGTGTGTTGTCGGTGTGTGTGTGTGTGTTGTCAGTGTGTGTGTGTGTGTGTGTTGTCGGTGTGTGTGTGTGTGTGTTGTCGCTGTGTGTGTGTGTGTGTGTTGTCGGTGTGTGTGTGTGTGTGTGTGTGTGTGTGTGTGTGTGTGTGTTGTCGGTGTGTATGTGTGTGTGTTGTCAGTGTGTGTGTGTGTGTGTGTTGTCAGTGTGTGTGTGTTTATGTTTTGTCGGTGTGTGTGTGTGTGTGTTGTCGGTGTGTGTGTGTGTGTGTGTTGTCGGTGTGTGTGTGTGTTGTCGGTGTGTGTGTGTGTGTTGTCGGTGTGTGTGTGTGTTGTCGGTTTGTGTGTGTGTGTGTGTGTTGTCGGTGTGTGTGTGTGTGTTGTCGGTGTGTGTGTGTGTTGTCGGTGTGTGTGTGTGTGTTGTGTGTGTGTGTTGTCGGTGTGTGTGTGTGTGTGTGTTGTCGGTGTGTGTGTGTTGTCGGTGTGTGTGTGTTGTCGGTGTGTGTGTGTGTGTTGTCGGTGTGTGTGTGTGTGTGTTGTCGGTTTGTGTGTGTGTGTGTGTGTGTGTGTTGTCGGTGTGTGTGTGTGTGTGTTGTCGGTGTGTGTGTGTGTTGTCGGTGTGTGTGTGTATGTTGTCGGTGTGTGTGTGTGTGTGTTGTCGGTGTGTGTGTGTGTGTGTGTGTGTGTGTGTTGTCGGTGTGTGTGTGTTGTCGGTGTGTGTGTGTGTGTGTTGTCGGTGTGTGTGTGTGTGTGTGTGTGTGTGTTGTCGGTGTGTGTGTGTGTGTTGTTGGTGTGTGTGTGTGTGTGTTGTCGGTGTGTGTGTGTGTGTGTGTGTGTGTGTTGTCGGTGTGTGTGTGTGTGTTGTTGGTGTGTGTGTGTGTGTGTTGTGTGTGTGTGTGTTGTCGGTGTGTGTGTGTGTGTGTTGTCGGTGTGTGTGTGTGTGTGTGTTGTCGGTGTGTGTGTGTGTGTTGTCGGTGTGTGTGTGTGTGTGTTGTCGGTGTGTGTGTGTGTGTGTGTTGTCGGTGTGTGTGTGTGTGTGTGTGTTGCCGGTGTGTGTGTGTGTGTTGTCGGTGTGTGTGTGTGTGTTGTCGGTGTGTGTGTGTTGTCGGTGTGTGTGTGTGTTGTCGGTGTGTGTGTGTGTGTTGTCGGTGTGTGTGTGTGTGTGTTGTCGGTGTGTGTGTGTGTGTGTTGTGTGTGTGTGTGTGTGTTGTCGGTGTGTGTGTGTGTGTGTGTTGCCGGTGTGTGTGTGTGTGTTGTCGGTGTGTGTGTGTGTGTTGTCGGTGTGTGTGTGTTGTCGGTGTGTGTGTGTGTTGTCGGTGTGTGTGTGTGTGTTGTCGGTGTGTGTGTGTGTGTGTTGTCGGTGTGTGTGTGTGTGTGTTGTGTGTGTGTGTGTGTGTTGTCGGTGTGTGTGTGTGTGTGTGTTGTCGGTGTGTGTGTGTGTGTTGTGTGTGTGTGTGTTGTCGGTGTGTGTGTGTGTGTTGTCGATGTGTGTGTGTGTGTGTTGTCGGTGTGTGTGTGTGTTGTGTGTGTGTGTGTGTTGTCGGTGTGTATGTGTGTGTGTTGTCAGTGTGTGTGTGTGTGTGTGTGTTGTCGGTGTGTGTGTGTGTGTTGTCGGTGTGTGTGTGTGTGTGTGTTGTCGGTGTGTATGTGTGTATGTTGTCAGTGTGTGTGTGTGTGTGTCTTGTCAGTGTGTGTGTGTTTATGTTTTGTCGGTGTGTGTGTGTGTGTGTTGTCGGTGTGTGTGTGTGTGTTGTCGGTGTGTGTGTGTGTTGTCGGTGTGTGTGTGTGTGTTGTCGGTGTGTGTGTGTGTTGTCGGTTTGTGTGCTTGTGTGTGTGTTGTCGGTGTGTGTGTGTGTGTTGTCGGTGTGTGTGTGTGTTGTCGGTGTGTGTGTGTGTGTTGTGTGTGTGTGTTGTCGGTGTGTGTGTGTGTGTGTGTGTGTGTTGTCAGTGTGTGTGTGTTGTCGGTGTGTGTGTGTGTTGTCGGTGTGTGTGTGTGTGTTGTCGGTGTGTGTGTGTGTGTGTTGTCGGTTTGTGTGTGTGTGTGTGTGTTGTCGGTGTGTGTGTGTGTTGTAGGTGTGTGTGTGTGTGTGTTGTCGGTGTGTGTGTGTTGTGTGTGTGTGTCGGTGTGTGTGTGTTGTCGGTGTGTGTGTGTGTGTGTGTGTTGTCGGTGTGTGTGTGTGTGTGTTGTCGGTGTGTGTGTGTGTGTGTGTGTGTAGTGAGTGTGTGTGTGTGTGTGTGTTGTCGGTGTGTGTGTGTGTGTTGTCAGTGTGTGTGTGTGTGTGTGTTGTCGGTGTGTGTGTGTGTGTGTTGTCGCTGTGTGTGTGTGTGTGTGTTGTCGGTGTGTGTGTGTGTGTGTGTGTGTGTGTGTGTGTGTGTGTTGTCGGTGTGTGTGTGTTTATGTTTTGTCGGTGTGTGTGTGTGTGTGTGTTGTCGGTGTGTGTGTGTTGTCGGTGTGTGTGTGTGTTGTCGGTGTGTGTGTGTGTGTTGTCGGTGTGTGTGTGTGTGTGTTGTCGGTTTGTGTGTGTGTGTGTGTGTTGTCGGTGTGTGTGTGTGTGTGTTGTCGGTGTGTGTGTGTGTTGTCGGTGTGTGTGTGTATGTTGTCGGTGTGTGTGTGTGTGTGTTGTCGGTGTGTGTGTGTGTGTGTGTGTGTGTGTGTTGTCGGTGTGTGTGTGTTGTCGGTGTGTGTGTGTGTGTGTTGTCGGTGTGTGTGTGTGTGTGTGTGTGTGTGTTGTCGGTGTGTGTGTGTGTGTTGTTGGTGTGTGTGTGTGTGTGTTGTCGGTGTGTGTGTGTGTGTGTGTGTGTGTGTTGTCGGTGTGTGTGTGTGTGTTGTTGGTGTGTGTGTGTGTGTGTTGTGTGTGTGTGTGTTGTCGGTGTGTGTGTGTGTGTGTTGTCGGTGTGTGTGTGTGTGTGTGTTGTCGGTGTGTGTGTGTGTGTTGTCGGTGTGTGTGTGTGTGTGTTGTCGGTGTGTGTGTGTGTGTGTGTTGTCGGTGTGTGTGTGTGTGTGTGTTGCCGGTGTGTGTGTGTGTGTTGTCGGTGTGTGTGTGTGTGTTGTCGGTGTGTGTGTGTTGTCGGTGTGTGTGTGTGTTGTCGGTGTGTGTGTGTGTGTTGTCGGTGTGTGTGTGTGTGTGTTGTCGGTGTGTGTGTGTGTGTTTTGTGTGTGTGTGTGTGTGTTGTCGGTGTGTGTGTGTGTGTGTGTTGCCGGTGTGTGTGTGTGTGTTGTCGGTGTGTGTGTGTGTGTTGTCGGTGTGTGTGTGTTGTCGGTGTGTGTGTGTGTTGTCGGTGTGTGTGTGTGTGTTGTCGGTGTGTGTGTGTGTGTGTTGTCGGTGTGTGTGTGTGTGTGTTGTGTGTGTGTGTGTGTGTTGTCGGTGTGTGTGTGTGTGTGTGTTGTCGGTGTGTGTGTGTGTGTTGTGTGTGTGTGTGTTGTCGGTGTGTGTGTGTGTGTTGTCGATGTGTGTGTGTGTGTGTTGTCGGTGTGTGTGTGTGTTGTGTGTGTGTGTGTGTTGTCGGTGTGTATGTGTGTGTGTTGTCAGTGTGTGTGTGTGTGTGTGTGTTGTCGGTGTGTGTGTGTGTGTGTTGTCGGTGTGTGTGTGTGTGTGTGTTGTCGGTGTGTATGTGTGTATGTTGTCAGTGTGTGTGTGTGTGTGTCTTGTCAGTGTGTGTGTGTTTATGTTTTGTCGGTGTGTGTGTGTGTGTGTTGTCGGTGTGTGTGTGTGTGTGTGTTGTCGGTGTGTGTGTGTGTTGTCGGTGTGTGTGTGTGTGTTGTCGGTGTGTGTGTGTGTTGTCGGTTTGTGTGCATGTGTGTGTGTTGTCGGTGTGTGTGTGTGTGTTGTCGGTGTGTGTGTGTGTTGTCGGTGTGTGTGTGTGTGTTGTGTGTGTGTGTTGTCGGTGTGTGTGTGTGTGTGTGTGTGTGTTGTCAGTGTGTGTGTGTTGTCGGTGTGTGTGTGTGTTGTCGGTGTGTGTGTGTGTGTTGTCGGTGTGTGTGTGTGTGTGTTGTCGGTTTGTGTGTGTGTGTGTGTGTTGTCGGTGTGTGTGTGTGTGTTGTAGGTGTGTGTGTGTGTGTGTTGTCGGTGTGTGTGTGTTGTGTGTGTGTGTCGGTGTGTGTGTGTTGTCGGTGTGTGTGTGTGTGTGTGTGTTGTCGGTGTGTGTGTGTGTGTGTTGTCGGTGTGTGTGTGTGTGTGTGTGTGTTGTCAGTGTGTGTGTGTGTGTGTGTTGTCGGTGTGTGTGTGTGTGTTGTCAGTGTGTGTGTGTGTGTGTGTTGTCGGTGTGTGTGTGTGTGTGTTGTCGCTGTGTGTGTGTGTGTGTGTTGTCGGTGTGTGTGTGTGTGTGTGTGTGTGTGTGTGTGTGTGTGTGTGTTGTCGGTGTGTGTGTGTTTATGTTTTGTCGGTGTGTGTGTGTGTGTGTTGTCGGTGTGTGTGTGTGTGTGTGTTGTCGGTGTGTGTGTGTGTTGTCGGTGTGTGTGTGTGTGTTGTCGGTGTGTGTGTGTGTTGTCGGTTTGTGTGTGTGTGTGTGTGTTGTCGGTGTGTGTGTGTGTGTTGTCGGTGTGTGTGTGTGTTGTCGGTGTGTGTGTGTGTGTTGTGTGTGTGTGTTGTCGGTGTGTGTGTGTGTGTGTGTTGTCGGTGTGTGTGTGTTGTCGGTGTGTGTGTGTGTTGTCGGTGTGTGTGTGTGTGTTGTCGGTGTGTGTGTGTGTGTGTTGTCGGTTTGTGTGTGTGTGTGTGTGTTGTCGGTGTGTGTGTGTGTGTGTTGTCGGTGTGTGTGTGTGTGTGTGTGTTGTCGGTGTGTGTGTGTGTTGTCGGTGTGTGTGTGTGTGTTGTCGGTGTGTGTGTGTGTGTGTTGTCGGTGTGTGTGTGTGTGTGTGTGTGTGTGTTGTCGGTGTGTGTGTGTGTGTTGTCGGTGTGTGTGTGTGTGTGTTGTCGGTGTGTGTGTGTGTGTGTGTGTGTGTGTGTGTTGTCGGTGTGTGTGTGTGTGTTGTTGGTGTGTGTGTGTGTGTGTTGTCGGTGTGTGTGTGTGTGTGTGTGTGTGTGTGTGTGTTTTGTCGGTGTGTGTGTGTGTGTTGTTGGTGTGTGTGTGTGTGTGTTGTGTGTGTGTGTGTTGTCGGTGTGTGTGTGTGTGTGTTGTAGGTGTGTGTGTGTGTTGTCGGTGTGTGTGTGTGTGTGTGTTGTCGGTGTGTGTGTGTGTGTTGTCGGTGTGTGTGTGTGTGTGTTGTCGGTGTGTGTGTGTGTGTGTGTTGTCGGTGTGTGTGTGTGTGTGTGTTGCCGGTGTGTGTGTGTGTGTTGTCGGTGTGTGTGTGTGTGTTGTCGGTGTGTGTGTGTTGTCGGTGTGTGTGTGTGTTGTCGGTGTGTGTGTGTGTGTTGTCGGTGTGTGTGTGTGTGTGTGTTGTCGGTGTGTGTGTGTGTGTGTTGTGTGTGTGTGTGTGTGTTGTCGGTGTGTGTGTGTGTGTGTGTTGTCGGTGTGTGTGTGTGTGTTGTGTGTGTGTGTGTTGTCGGTGTGTGTGTGTGTGTTGTCGATGTGTGTGTGTGTGTGTTGTCGGTGTGTGTGTGTGTTGTGTGTGTGTGTGTGCTGTCGGTGTGTGTGTGTGTGTGTTGTCGGTGTGTGTGTGTGTTGTGTGTGTGTGTGTGTGTTGTCGGTGTGTGTGTGTGTGTGTTGTCAGTGTGTGTGTGTGTGTGTTGTCGGTTTGTGTGTGTGTGTTGTCGGTGTGTGTGTGTGTGTGTTGTCGGTGTGTGTGTGTGTGTGTGTTGTCGGTGTGTGTGTGTGTGTGTGTTGCCGGTGTGTGTGTGTGTGTTGTCGGTGTGTGTGTGTGTGTGTTGTCGGTGTGTGTGTGTTGTCGGTGTGTGTGTGTTGTCGGTGTGTGTGTGTGTGTTGTCGTTGTGTGTGTGTGTGTGTTGTCGGTGTGTGTGTGTGTGTGTTGTGTGTGTGTGTGTGTGTTGTCGGTGTGTGTGTGTGTGTGTGTTGTCGGTGTGTGTGTGTGTGTGTTGCCGGTGTGTGTGTGTTGTCGGTGTGTGTGTGTGTGTTGTCGGTGTGTGTGTGTGTGTTGTCGGTGTGTGTGTGTGTGTGTTGTGTGTGTGTGTGTGTGTTGTCGGTGTGTGTGTGTGTGTGTTGTCAGTGTTTGTGTGTGTGTGTTGTCGGTGTGTGTGTGTGTGTTGTCGGTGTGTGTGTGTGTGTGTTGTCGGTGTGTGTGTGTGTGTGTGTTGTCGGTGTGTGTGTGTGTGTGTGTTGCCGGTGTGTGTGTGTGTGTTGTCGGTGTGTGTGTGTGTTGTCGGTGTGTGTGCGTTGTCGGTGTGTGTGTGTGTGTGTGTGTGTGTGTTGTCGGTGTGTGTGTGTGTGTTGTCGGTGTGTGTGTGTGTGTGTTGTCGGTGTGTGTGTGTGTTGTCGGTGTGTGTGTTTGTGTGTGTGTGTGTGTGTTGTCGGTGTGTGTGTGTGTGTTGTCGGTGTTTGTGTGTGTGTGTTGTCGGTGTGTGTGTGTTTGTGTGTGTGTGTGTGTGTGTGTTGTCGGTGTGTGTGTGTGTGTTGTCGGTGTGTGTGTGTGTGTGTGTGTGTGTGTTGTCGGTGTGTGTGTGTGTGTTGTTGGTGTGTGTGTGTGTGTGTTGTGTGTGTGTGTGTTGTCGGTGTGTGTGTGTGTTGTCGGTGTGTATGTGTGTGTGTTGTCAGTGTGTGTGTGTGTGTGTGTGATGTCGGTGTGTGTGTGTGTGTTGTCGGTGTGTGTGTGTGTGTGTGTTGTCGGTGTGTATGTGTGTGTGTTGTCAGTGTCTGTGTGTGTGTGTGTTGTCAGTGTGTGTGTGTTTATGTTTTGTCGGTGTGTGTGTGTGTTGTCGGTGTGTGTGTGTGTGTTGTCGGTGTGTGTGTGTGTTGTCGGTGTGTGTGTGTGTGTTGTCGGTGTGTGTGTGTGTGTGTTGTCGGTGTGTGTGTGTGTGTGTGTGTTGTCAGTGTGTGTGTGTGTGTGTGTTGTCGGTGTGTGTGTGTGTGTTGTCAGTGTGTGTGTGTGTGTGTGTTGTCGGTGTGTGTGTGTGTGTGTTGTCGCTGTGTGTGTGTGTGTGTGTTGTCGGTGTGTGTGTGTGTGTGTGTTGTCGGTGTGTGTGTGTGTGTGTTGCCGGTGTGTGTGTGTTGTCGGTGTGTGTGTGTGTGTTGTCGGTGTGTGTGTGTGTGTTGTCGGTGTGTGTGTGTGTGTGTTGTGTGTGTGTGTGTGTGTTGTCGGTGTGTGTGTGTGTGTGTTGTCAGTGTTTGTGTGTGTGTGTTGTCGGTGTGTGTGTGTGTGTTGTCGGTGTGTGTGTGTGTGTGTTGTCGGTGTGTGTGTGTGTGTGTGTTGTCGGTGTGTGTGTGTGTGTGTGTTGCCGGTGTGTGTGTGTGTGTTGTCGGTGTGTGTGTGTGTTGTCGGTGTGTGTGCGTTGTCGGTGTGTGTGTGTGTGTGTGTGTGTGTGTTGTCGGTGTGTGTGTGTGTGTTGTCGGTGTGTGTGTGTGTGTGTTGTCGGTGTGTGTGTGTGTTGTCGGTGTGTGTGTTTGTGTGTGTGTGTGTGTGTTGTCGGTGTGTGTGTGTGTGTTGTCGGTGTTTGTGTGTGTGTGTTGTCGGTGTGTGTGTGTTTGTGTGTGTGTGTGTGTGTGTGTTGTCGGTGTGTGTGTGTGTGTTGTCGGTGTGTGTGTGTGTGTGTGTGTGTGTGTTGTCGGTGTGTGTGTGTGTGTTGTTGGTGTGTGTGTGTGTGTGTTGTGTGTGTGTGTGTTGTCGGTGTGTGTGTGTGTTGTCGGTGTGTATGTGTGTGTGTTGTCAGTGTGTGTGTGTGTGTGTGTGATGTCGGTGTGTGTGTGTGTGTTGTCGGTGTGTGTGTGTGTGTGTGTTGTCGGTGTGTATGTGTGTGTGTTGTCAGTGTCTGTGTGTGTGTGTGTTGTCAGTGTGTGTGTGTTTATGTTTTGTCGGTGTGTGTGTGTGTTGTCGGTGTGTGTGTGTGTGTTGTCGGTGTGTGTGTGTGTTGTCGGTGTGTGTGTGTGTGTTGTCGGTGTGTGTGTGTGTGTGTTGTCGGTGTGTGTGTGTGTGTGTTGTCAGTGTGTGTGTGTGTGTGTGTTGTCGGTGTGTGTGTGTGTGTTGTCAGTGTGTGTGTGTGTGTGTGTTGTCGGTGTGTGTGTGTGTGTGTTGTCGCTGTGTGTGTGTGTGTGTGTTGTCGGTGTGTGTGTGTGTGTGTGTGTGTGTGTGTGTGTGTGTGTGTGTGTGTGTTGTCGGTGTGTATGTGTGTGTGTTGTCAGTGTGTGTGTGTGTGTGTGTTGTCAGTGTGTGTGTGTTTATGTTTTGTCGGTGTGTGTGTGTGTGTGTTGTCGGTGTGTGTGTGTGTGTGTGTTGTCGGTGTGTGTGTGTGTTGTCGGTGTGTGTGTGTGTGTTGTCGGTGTGTGTGTGTGTTGTCGGTTTGTGTGTGTGTGTGTGTGTTGTCGGTGTGTGTGTGTGTGTTGTCGGTGTGTGTGTGTGTTGTCGGTGTGTGTGTGTGTGTTGTGTGTGTGTGTTGTCGGTGTGTGTGTGTGTGTGTGTTGTCGGTGTGTGTGTGTTGTCGGTGTGTGTGTGTGTTGTCGGTGTGTGTGTGTGTGTTGTCGGTGTGTGTGTGTGTGTGTTGTCGGTTTGTGTGTGTGTGTGTGTGTTGTCGGTGTGTGTGTGTGTGTGTTGTCGGTGTGTGTGTGTGTGTGTGTTGTCGGTGTGTGTGTGTGTTGTCGGTGTGTGTGTGTATGTTGTCGGTGTGTGTGTGTGTGTGTTGTCGGTGTGTGTGTGTGTGTGTGTGTGTGTGTTGTCGGTGTGTGTGTGTTGTCGGTGTGTGTGTGTGTGTGTTGTCGGTGTGTGTGTGTGTGTGTGTGTGTGTGTTGTCGGTGTGTGTGTGTGTGTTGTTGGTGTGTGTGTGTGTGTGTTGTCGGTGTGTGTGTGTGTGTGTGTGTGTGTTGTCGGTGTGTGTGTGTGTGTTGTTGGTGTGTGTGTGTGTGTGTTGTGTGTGTGTGTGTTGTCGGTGTGTGTGTGTGTGTGTTGTCGGTGTGTGTGTGTGTTGTCGGTGTGTGTGTGTGTGTGTGTTGTCGGTGTGTGTGTGTGTGTTGTCGGTGTGTGTGTGTGTGTGTTGTCGGTGTGTGTGTGTGTGTGTGTTGTCGGTGTGTGTGTGTGTGTGTGTTGCCGGTGTGTGTGTGTGTGTTGTCGGTGTGTGTGTGTGTGTTGTCGGTGTGTGTGTGTTGTCGGTGTGTGTGTGTGTTGTCGGTGTGTGTGTGTGTGTTGTCGGTGTGTGTGTGTGTGTGTTGTCGGTGTGTGTGTGTGTGTTGTGTGTGTGTGTGTGTGTTGTCGGTGTGTGTGTGTGTGTGTGTTGCCGGTGTGTGTGTGTGTGTTGTCGGTGTGTGTGTGTGTGTTGTCGGTGTGTGTGTGTTGTCGGTGTGTGTGTGTGTTGTCGGTGTGTGTGTGTGTGTTGTCGGTGTGTGTGTGTGTGTGTTGTCGGTGTGTGTGTGTGTGTGTTGTGTGTGTGTGTGTGTGTTGTCGGTGTGTGTGTGTGTGTGTGTTGTCGGTGTGTGTGTGTGTGTTGTGTGTGTGTGTGTTGTCGGTGTGTGTGTGTGTGTTGTCGATGTGTATGTGTGTGTGTTGTCGGTGTGTGTGTGTGTTGTGTGTGTGTGTGTGTTGTCGGTGTGTATGTGTGTGTGTTGTCAGTGTGTGTGTGTGTGTGTGTGTTGTCGGTGTGTGTGTGTGTGTTGTCGGTGTGTGTGTGTGTGTGTGTTGTCGGTGTGTATGTGTGTATGTTGTCAGTGTGTGTGTGTGTGTGTCTTGTCAGTGTGTGTGTGTTTATGTTTTGTCGGTGTGTGTGTGTGTGTGTTGTCGGTGTGTGTGTGTGTGTGTTGTCGGTGTGTGTGTGTGTTGTCGGTGTGTGTGTGTGTGTTGTCGGTGTGTGTGTGTGTTGTCGGTGTGTGTGTGTGTGTTGTGTGTGTGTGTTGTCGGTGTGTGTGTGTGTGTGTGTGTGTGTTGTCAGTGTGTGTGTGTTGTCGGTGTGTGTGTGTGTTGTCGGTGTGTGTGTGTGTGTTGTCGGTGTGTGTGTGTGTGTGTTGTCGGTTTGTGTGTGTGTGTGTGTGTTGTCGGTGTGTGTGTGTGTGTTGTAGGTGTGTGTGTGTGTGTGTTGTCGGTGTGTGTGTGTTGTGTGTGTGTGTCGGTGTGTGTGTGTTGTCGGTGTGTGTGTGTGTGTGTGTGTTGTCGGTGTGTGTGTGTGTGTGTTGTCGGTGTGTGTGTGTGTGTGTGTGTGTTGTCAGTGTGTGTGTGTGTGTGTGTTGTCGGTGTGTGTGTGTGTGTTGTCAGTGTGTGTGTGTGTGTGTGTTGTCGGTGTGTGTGTGTGTGTGTTGTCGCTGTGTGTGTGTGTGTGTGTTGTCGGTGTGTGTGTGTGTGTGTGTGTGTGTGTGTGTGTGTGTGTTGTCGGTGTGTATGTGTGTGTGTTGTCAGTGTGTGTGTGTGTGTGTGTTGTCAGTGTGTGTGTGTTTATGTTTTGTCGGTGTGTGTGTGTGTGTGTTGTCGGTGTGTGTGTGTGTGTGTGTTGTCGGTGTGTGTGTGTGTTGTCGGTGTGTGTGTGTGTGTTGTCGGTGTGTGTGTGTGTTGTCGGTTTGTGTGTGTGTGTGTGTGTTGTCGGTGTGTGTGTGTGTGTTGTCGGTGTGTGTGTGTGTTGTCGGTGTGTGTGTGTGTGTTGTGTGTGTGTGTTGTCGGTGTGTGTGTGTGTGTGTGTTGTCGGTGTGTGTGTGTTGTCGGTGTGTGTGTGTGTTGTCGGTGTGTGTGTGTGTGTTGTCGGTGTGTGTGTGTGTTGTCGGTTTGTGTGTGTGTGTGTGTGTTGTCGGTGTGTGTGTGTGTGTGTTGTCGGTGTGTGTGTGTGTGTGTTGTCGGTGTGTGTGTGTGTTGTCGGTGTGTGTGTGTGTGTTGTCGATGTGTGTGTGTGTGTGTTGTCGGTGTGTGTGTGTGTGTGTGTGTGTGTGTTGTCGGTGTGTGTGTGTGTGTTGTCGGTGTGTGTGTGTGTGTGTTGTCGGTGTGTGTGTGTGTGTGTGTGTGTGTGTGTTGTCGGTGTGTGTGTGTGTGTTGTTGGTGTGTGTGTGTGTGTGTGTTGTCGGTGTGTGTGTGTGTGTGTGTGTGTGTGTGTGTGTTGTCGGTGTGTGTGTGTGTGTTGTTGGTGTGTGTGTGTGTGTGTTGTGTGTGTGTGTGTTGTCGGTGTGTGTGTGTGTGTGTTGTAGGTGTGTGTGTGTGTTGTCGGTGTGTGTGTGTGTGTTGTCAGTGTGTGTGTGTGTGTTGTCGGTGTGTGTGTGTGTGTGTTGTCGGTGTGTGTGTGTGTGTTGTCGGTGTGTGTGTGTGTGTGTGTTGCCGGTGTGTGTGTGTGTGTTGTCGGTGTGTGTGTGTGTGTTGTCGGTGTGTGTGTGTTGTCGGTGTGTGTGTGTGTTGTCGGTGTGTGTGTGTGTGTTGTCGGTGTGTGTGTGTGTGTGTGTTGTCGGTGTGTGTGTGTGTGTGTTGTGTGTGTGTGTGTGTGTTGTCGGTGTGTGTGTGTGTGTTGTGTGTGTGTGTGTTGTCGGTGTGTGTGTGTGTGTTGTCGATGTGTGTGTGTGTGTTGTCGGTGTGTGTGTGTGTTGTGTGTGTGTGTGTGCTGTCGGTGTGTGTGTGTGTGTGTTGTCGGTGTGTGTGTGTGTTGTGTTTGTGTGTGTGTGTTGTCGGTGTGTGTGTGTGTGTGTTGTCAGTGTGTGTGTGTGTGTGTTGTCGGTTTGTGTGTGTGTGTTGTCGGTGCGTGTGTGTGTGTGTTGTCGGTGTGTGTGTGTGTGTGTGTTGTCGGTGTGTGTGTGTGTGTGTGTTGCCGGTGTGTGTGTGTGTGTTGTCGGTGTGTGTGTGTGTGTGTTGTCGGTGTGTGTGTGTTGTCGGTGTGTGTGTGTGTGTGTTGTCGATGTGTGTGTGTGTGTTGTCGGTGTGTGTGTGTGTTGTGTGTGTGTGTGTGCTGTCGGTGTGTGTGTGTGTGTGTTGTCGGTGTGTGTGTGTGTGTGTTGTCGGTGTGTTTGTGTGTTGTCGGTGTGTGTGTGTGTGTTGTCGGTGTGTGTGTGTGTTGTCGGTGTGTGTGTGTGTGTTGTGTGTGTGTGTTGTCGGTGTGTGTGTGTGTGTGTGTGTGTGTTGTCAGTGTGTGTGTGTTGTCGGTGTGTGTGTGTGTTGTCGGTGTGTGTGTGTGTGTTGTCGGTGTGTGTGTGTGTGTGTTGTCGGTTTGTGTGTGTGTGTGTGTGTTGTCGGTGTGTGTGTGTGTGTTGTAGGTGTGTGTGTGTGTGTGTTGTCGGTGTGTGTGTGTTGTGTGTGTGTGTCGGTGTGTGTGTGTTGTCGGTGTGTGTGTGTGTGTGTGTGTTGTCGGTGTGTGTGTGTGTGTGTTGTCGGTGTGTGTGTGTGTGTGTGTGTGTTGTCAGTGTGTGTGTGTGTGTGTGTTGTCGGTGTGTGTGTGTGTGTTGTCAGTGTGTGTGTGTGTGTGTGTTGTCGGTGTGTGTGTGTGTGTGTTGTCGCTGTGTGTGTGTGTGTGTGTTGTCGGTGTGTGTGTGTGTGTGTGTGTGTGTGTGTGTGTGTGTGTTGTCGGTGTGTATGTGTGTGTGTTGTCAGTGTGTGTGTGTGTGTGTGTTGTCAGTGTGTGTGTGTTTATGTTTTGTCGGTGTGTGTGTGTGTGTGTTGTCGGTGTGTGTGTGTGTGTGTGTTGTCGGTGTGTGTGTGTGTTGTCGGTGTGTGTGTGTGTGTTGTCGGTGTGTGTGTGTGTTGTCGGTTTGTGTGTGTGTGTGTGTGTTGTCGGTGTGTGTGTGTGTGTTGTCGGTGTGTGTGTGTGTTGTCGGTGTGTGTGTGTGTGTTGTGTGTGTGTGTTGTCGGTGTGTGTGTGTGTGTGTGTTGTCGGTGTGTGTGTGTTGTCGGTGTGTGTGTGTGTTGTCGGTGTGTGTGTGTGTGTTGTCGGTGTGTGTGTGTGTGTGTTGTCGGTTTGTGTGTGTGTGTGTGTGTTGTCGGTGTGTGTGTGTGTGTGTTGTCGGTGTGTGTGTGTGTGTGTTGTCGGTGTGTGTGTGTGTTGTCGGTGTGTGTGTGTGTGTTGTCGGTGTGTGTGTGTGTGTGTTGTCGGTGTGTGTGTGTGTGTGTGTGTGTGTGTTGTCGGTGTGTGTGTGTGTGTTGTCGGTGTGTGTGTGTGTGTGTTGTCGGTGTGTGTGTGTGTGTGTGTGTGTGTTGTCGGTGTGTGTGTGTGTGTTGTTGGTGTGTGTGTGTGTGTGTTGTCGGTGTGTGTGTGTGTGTGTGTGTGTGTGTGTGTTGTCGGTGTGTGTGTGTGTGTTGTTGGTGTGTGTGTGTGTGTGTTGTGTGTGTGTGTGTTGTCGGTGTGTGTGTGTGTGTGTTGTAGGTGTGTGTGTGTGTTGTCGGTGTGTGTGTGTGTGTGTGTTGTCGGTGTGTGTGTGTGTGTTGTCGGTGTGTGTGTGTGTGTGTTGTCGGTGTGTGTGTGTGTGTGTGTTGTCGGTGTGTGTGTGTGTGTGTGTTGCCGGTGTGTGTGTGTGTGTTGTCGGTGTGTGTGTGTGTGTTGTCGGTGTGTGTGTGTTGTCGGTGTGTGTGTGTGTTGTCGGTGTGTGTGTGTGTGTTGTCGGTGTGTGTGTGTGTGTGTGTTGTCGGTGTGTGTGTGTGTGTGTTGTGTGTGTGTGTGTGTGTTGTCGGTGTGTGTGTGTGTGTTGTGTGTGTGTGTGTTGTCGGTGTGTGTGTGTGTGTTGTCGATGTGTGTGTGTGTGTTGTCGGTGTGTGTGTGTGTTGTGTGTGTGTGTGTGCTGTCGGTGTGTGTGTGTGTGTGTTGTCGGTGTGTGTGTGTGTTGTGTGTGTGTGTGTGTGTTGTCGGTGTGTGTGTGTGTGTGTTGTCAGTGTGTGTGTGTGTGTGTTGTCGGTTTGTGTGTGTGTGTTGTCGGTGCGTGTGTGTGTGTGTTGTCGGTGTGTGTGTGTGTGTGTGTTGTCGGTGTGTGTGTGTGTGTGTGTTGCCGGTGTGTGTGTGTGTGTTGTCGGTGTGTGTGTGTGTGTGTTGTCGGTGTGTGTGTGTTGTCGGTGTGTGTGTGTTGTCGGTGTGTGTGTGTTGTCGGTGTGTGTGTGTGTGTTGTCGGTGTGTGTGTGTGTGTGTTGTCGGTGTGTGTGTGTGTGTGTTGTGTGTGTGTGTGTGTGTTGTCGGTGTGTGTGTGTGTGTGTGTTGTCGGTGTGTGTGTGTGTGTGTGTTGCCGGTGTGTGTGTGTGTGTTGTCGGTGTGTGTTTGTGTGTGTTGTCGGTGTGTGTATGTTGTCGGTGTGTGTGTGTGTGTTGTCGGTGTGTGTGTGTGTGTTGTCGGTGTGTGTGTGTGTGTTGTCGGTGTGTGTGTGTGTGTGTTGTGTGTGTGTGTGTGTGTTGTCGGTGTGTGTGTGTGTGTGTTGTCAGTGTGTGTGTGTGTGTGTTGTCGGTGTGTGTGTGTGTGTTGTCGGTGTGTGTGTGTGTGTGTTGTCAGTGTGTGTGTGTGTGTGTGTTGTCGGTGTGTGTGTGTGTGTGTGTTGCCGGTGTGTGTGTGTGTGTTGTCGGTGTGTGTGTGTGTTGTCGGTGTGTGTGTGTTGTCGGTGTGTGTGTGTGTGTGTGTGTGTGTTGTCGGTGTGTGTGTGTGTGTTGTCGGTGTGTGTGTGTGTGTGTTGTCGGTGTGTGTGTGTGTGTGTTGTCGGTGTGTGTGTGTTTGTGTGTGTGTGTGTGTTGTCGGTGTGTGTGTGTGTGTTGTCGGTGTTTGTGTGTGTGTGTTGTCGGTGTGTGTGTGTTTGTGTGTGTGTGTGTGTGTGTGTTGTCGGTGTGTGTGTGTGTGTTGTCGGTGTGTGTGTGTGTGTGTGTGTGTGTGTTGTCGGTGTGTGTGTGTGTGTTGTTGGTGTGTGTGTGTGTGTGTTGTGTGTGTGTGTGTTGTCGGTGTGTGTGTGTGTGTGTTGTCGGTGTGTGTGTGTGTTGTCGGTGTGTGTGTGTGTGTGTGTTGTCGGTGTGTGTGTGTGTGTTGTCGGTGTGTGTGTGTGTGTGTTGTCGGTGTGTGTGTGTGTGTGTGTTGTCGGTGTGTGTGTGTGTGTTGTCGGTGTGTGTGTGTTGTCGGTGTGTGTGTGTGTTGTCGGTGTGTGTGTGTGTGTTGTCGGTGTGTGTGTGTGTGTTGTCGGTGTGTGTGTGTGTGTGTTGTGTGTGTGTGTGTGTGTGTTGTCGGTGTGTGTGTGTGTGTGTGTTGTCGGTGTGTGTGTGTGTGTTGTGTGTGTGTGTGTTGTCGGTGTGTGTGTGTGTGTTGTCGATGTGTGTGTGTGTGTGTTGTCGGTGTGTGTGTGTGTTGTGTGTGTGTGTGTGCTGTCGGTGTGTGTGTGTGTGTGTTGTCGGTGTGTGTGTGTGTTGTGTGTGTGTGTGTGTGTTGTCGGTGTGTGTGTGTGTGTGTTGTCAGTGTGTGTGTGTGTGTGTTGTCGGTTTGTGTGTGTGTGTTGTCGGTGTGTGTGTGTGTGTGTTGTCGGTGTGTGTGTGTGTGTGTGTTGTCGGTGTGTGTGTGTGTGTGTGTTGCCGGTGTGTGTGTGTGTGTTGTCGGTGTGTGTGTGTGTGTGTTGTCGGTGTGTGTGTGTTGTCGGTGTGTGTGTGTTGTCGGTGTGTGTGTGTGTGTTGTCGGTGTGTGTGTGTGTGTGTGTTGTCGGTGTGTGTGTGTATGTGTGTTGCCGGTGTGTGTGTGTGTGTTGTCGGTGTGTGTTTGTGTGTGTTGTCGGTGTGTGTGTGTTGTCGGTGTGTGTGTGTGTGTTGTCGGTGTGTGTGTGTGTGTTGTCGGTGTGTGTGTGTGTGTGTTGTGTGTGTGTGTGTGTGTTGTCGGTGTGTGTGTGTGTGTGTTGTCAGTGTGTGTGTGTGTGTGTTGTCGGTGTGTGTGTGTGTGTTGTCGGTGTGTGTGTGTGTGTGTTGTCGGTGTGTGTGTGTGTGTGTGTTGTCGGTGTGTGTGTGTGTGTGTGTTGCCGGTGTGTGTGTGTGTGTTGTCGGTGTGTGTGTGTGTTATCGGTGTGTGTGTGTTGTCGGTGAGTGTGTGTGTGTGTGTGTGTGTGTTGTCGGTGTGTGTGTGTGTGTTGTCGGTGTGTGTGTGTGTGTGTTGTCGGTGTGTGTGTGTGTGTGTTGTCGGTGTGTGTGTGTTTGTGTGTGTGTGTGTGTTGTCGGTGTGTGTGTGTGTGTTGTCGGTGTTTGTGTGTGTGTGTTGTCGGTGTGTGTGTGTGTGTTGTGTGTGTGTGTGTGTGTGTGTTGTCGGTGTGTGTGTGTGTGTTGTCGGTGTGTGTGTGTGTGTTGTCGGTGTGTGTGTGTGTGTTGTCGGTGTGTATGTGTGTGTGTTGTCAGTGTGTGTGTGTGTGTGTTGTCGGTGTGTGTGTGTTTATGTGTTGTCAGTGTGTGTGTGTGTGTGTGTGTTGTCGGTGTGTGTGTGTGTGTGTGTTGTCGGTGTGTGTGTGTGTTGTCGGTGTGTGTGTGTGTGTTGTCGGTGTGTGTGTGTGTTGTCGGTGTGTATGTGTGTGTGTGTGTGTTGTCGGTGTGTGTGTGTGTGTTGTCGGTGTGTGTGTGTGTGTGTTGTCGGTGTGTGTGTGTGTGTGTGTGTGTGTGTTGTCGGTGTGTGTGTGTGTGTTGTTGGTGTGTGTGTGTGTGTGTTGTCGGTGTGTGTGTGTGTGTGTGTGTGTGTGTTGTCGGTGTGTGTGTGTGTGTTGTTGGTGTGTGTGTGTGTGTGTTGTGTGTGTGTGTGTTGTCGGTGTGTGTGTGTGTGTGTTGTCGGTGTGTGTGTGTGTTGTCGGTGTGTGTGTGTGTGTGTGTGTTGTCGGTGTGTGTGTGTGTGTTGTCGGTGTGTGTGTGTGTGTGTTGTCGGTGTGTGTGTGTGTGTGTGTTGTCGGTGTGTGTGTGTGTGTGTGTTGCCGGTGTGTGTGTGTGTGTTGTCGGTGTGTGTGTGTGTTGTCGGTGTGTGTGTGTTGTCGGTGTGTGTGTGTGTTGTCGGTGTGTGTGTGTGTGTTGTCGGTGTGTGTGTGTGTGTGTTGTCGGTGTGTGTGTGTGTGTGTTGTGTGTGTGTGTGTGTGTTGTCGGTGTGTGTGTGTGTGTGTGTTGTCGGTGTGTGTGTGTGTGTGTTGTCGGTGTGTGTGTGTGTGTGTTGTGTGTGTGTGTGTGTGTTGTCGGTGTGTGTGTGTGTGTGTGTTGTCGGTGTGTGTGTGTGTGTTGTGTGTGTGTGTGTTGTCGGTGTGTGTGTGTGTGTTGTCGATGTGTGTGTGTGTGTGTTGTCGGTGTGTGTGTGTGTTGTGTGTGTGTGTGTGCTGTCGGTGTGTGTGTGTGTGTGTTGTCTGTGTGTGTGTGTGTTGTGTGTGTGTGTGTGTGTTGTCGGTGTGTGTGTGTGTGTGTTGTCAGTGTGTGTGTGTGTGTGTTGTCGGTTTGTGTGTGTGTGTTGTCGGTGTGTGTGTGTGTGTGTTGTCGGTGTGTGTGTGTGTGTGTGTTGTCGGTGTGTGTGTGTGTGTGTGTTGCCGGTGTGTGTGTGTGTGTTGTCGGTGTGTGTGTGTGTGTGTTGTCGGTGTGTGTGTGTTGTCGGTGTGTGTGTGTTGTCGGTGTGTGTGTGTGTGTTGTCGGTGTGTGTGTGTGTGTGTTGTCGGTGTGTGTGTGTGTGTGTTGTCGGTGTGTGTGTGTGTGTGTGTTGTCGGTGTGTGTGTGTGTGTGTGTTGCCGGTGTGTGTGTGTGTGTTGTCGGTGTGTGTTTGTGTGTGTTGTCGGTGTGTGTGTGTTGTCGGTGTGTGTGTGTGTGTTGTCGGTGTGTGTGTGTGTGTTGTCGGTGTGTGTGTGTGTGTGTTGTCAGTGTGTGTGTGTGTGTGTTGTCGGTGTGTGTGTGTGTGTTGTCGGTGTGTGTGTGTGTGTGTTGTCGGTGTGTGTGTGTGTGTGTGTGTTGTCGGTGTGTGTGTTGCCGGTGTGTGTGTGTGTGTTGTCGGTGTGTGTGTGTGTTGTCGGTGTGTGTGTGTTGTCGGTGTGTGTGTGTGTGTGTGTGTGTGTGTTGTCGGTGTGTGTGTGTGTGTGTTGTCGGTGTGTGTGTGTGTGTGTTGTCGGTGTGTGTGTGTGTGTGTTGTCGGTGTGTGTGTGTTTGTGTGTGTGTGTGTGTTGTCGGTGTGTGTGTGTGTGTTGTCGGTGTTTGTGTGTGTGTGTTGTCGGTGTGTGTGTGTGTGTTTGTGTGTGTGTGTGTGTGTGTGTTGTCGGTGTGTGTGTGTGTGTTGTCGGTGTGTGTGTGTGTGTTGTCGGTGTGTGTGTGTGTGTTGTCGGTGTGTATGTGTGTGTGTTGTCAGTGTGTGTGTGTGTGTGTTGTCGGTGTGTGTGTGTTTATGTGTTGTCAGTGTGTGTGTGTGTGTGTGTGTTGTCGGTGTGTGTGTGTGTGTGTTGTCGGTCTGTGTGTGTGTTGTCGGTGTGTGTGTGTGTGTTGTCGGTGTGTGTGTGTGTTGTCGGTGTGTATGTGTGTGTGTTGTCAGTGTGTGTGTGTGTGTGTGTGTGTTGTCGGTGTGTGTGTGTGTGTTGTCGGTGTGTGTGTGTGTGTGTGTTGTCGGTGTGTATGTGTGTGTGTTGTCAGTGTGTGTGTGTGTGTGTGTTGTCAGTGTGTGTGTGTTTATGTTTTGTCGGTTTGTGTGTGTGTGTGTTGTCGGTGTGTGTGTGTGTGTGTGTTGTCGGTGTGTGTGTGTGTTGTCGGTGTGTGTGTGTGTGTTGTCGGTGTGTGTGTGTGTTGTCGGTTTGTGTGCTTGTGTGTGTGTTGTCGGTGTGTGTGTGTGTGTTGTCGGTGTGTGTGTGTGTTGTCGGTGTGTGTGTGTGTGTTGTGTGTGTGTGTTGTCGGTGTGTGTGTGTGTGTGTGTGTGTGTTGTCAGTGTGTGTGTGTTGTCGGTGTGTGTGTGTGTTGTCGGTGTGTGTGTGTGTGTTGTCGGTGTGTGTGTGTGTGTGTGTTGTCGGTTTGTGTGTGTGTGTGTGTGTTGTCGGTGTGTGTGTGTGTGTTGTAGGTGTGTGTGTGTGTGTGTTGTCGGTGTGTGTGTGTTGTGTGTGTGTGTCGGTGTGTGTGTGTTGTCGGTGTGTGTGTGTGTGTGTGTGTTGTCGGTGTGTGTGTGTGTGTGTTGTCGGTGTGTGTGTGTGTGTGTGTGTGTTGTCAGTGTGTGTGTGTGTGTGTGTTGTCGGTGTGTGTGTGTGTTGTCAGTGTGTGTGTGTGTGTGTGTTGTCGGTGTGTGTGTGTGTGTGTTGTCGCTGTGTGTGTGTGTGTGTGTTGTCGGTGTGTGTGTGTGTGTGTGTGTGTGTGTGTGTGTGTGTGTTGTCGGTGTGTATGTGTGTGTGTTGTCAGTGTGTGTGTGTGTGTGTGTTGTCAGTGTGTGTGTGTTTATGTTTTGTCGGTGTGTGTGTGTGTGTGTTGTCGGTGTGTGTGTGTGTGTGTGTTGTCGGTGTGTGTGTGTGTTGTCGGTGTGTGTGTGTGTGTTGTCGGTGTGTGTGTGTGTTGTCGGTTTGTGTGTGTGTGTGTGTGTTGTCGGTGTGTGTGTGTGTGTTGTCGGTGTGTGTGTGTGTTGTCGGTGTGTGTGTGTGTGTTGTGTGTGTGTGTTGTCGGTGTGTGTGTGTGTGTGTGTTGTCGGTGTGTGTGTGTTGTCGGTGTGTGTGTGTGTTGTCGGTGTGTGTGTGTGTGTTGTCGGTGTGTGTGTGTGTGTGTTGTCGGTTTGTGTGTGTGTGTGTGTGTTGTCGGTGTGTGTGTGTGTGTGTTGTCGGTGTGTGTGTGTGTGTGTGTGTGTTGTCGGTGTGTGTGTGTGTTGTCGGTGTGTGTGTGTGTGTTGTCGGTGTGTGTGTGTGTGTGTTGTCGGTGTGTGTGTGTGTGTGTGTGTGTGTGTTGTCGGTGTGTGTGTGTGTGTTGTCGGTGTGTGTGTGTGTGTGTTGTCGGTGTGTGTGTGTGTGTGTGTGTGTGTGTTGTCGGTGTGTGTGTGTGTGTTGTTGGTGTGTGTGTGTGTGTTGTCGGTGTGTGTGTGTGTGTTGTCGGTGTGTGTGTGTGTATTGTCGGTGTGTGTGTGTGTTGTCGGTGTGTGTGTGTGTTGTCGGTGTGTGTTGTCGGTGTGTGTGTGTGTGTGTGTTGTCGGTGTGTGTGTGTTGTCGGTGTGTGTGTGTGTTGTCGGTTTGTGTGTGTGTGTTGTCGGTGTGTGTGTTTGTGTGTTGTCGGTTTGTGTGTGTGTGTGTGTGTTGTCGGTGTGTGTGTGTGTGTTGTCGGTGTGTGTGTGTGTGTGTTGTCGGTGTGTGTGTGTTGTGTGTGTGTGTCGGTGTGTGTGTGTTGTCGGTGTGTGTGTGTGTGTGTGTGTTGTCGGTGTGTGTGTGTGTGTGTGTGTTGTCGGTGTGTGTGTGTGTGTGTGTGTGTGTGTGTTGTCAGTGTGTGTGTGTGTGTTGTCGGTGTGTGTGTGTGTGTTGTGTGTGTGTGTCGGTGTGTGTGTGTTGTCGGTGTGTGTGTGTGTGTGTGTGTGTTGTCGGGGTGTGTGTGTGTGTGTGTTGTCGGTGTGTGTGTGTATGTTGTCAGTGTGTGTGTGTGTGTGTTGTCGGTGTGTGTGTGTGTGTGTGTGTTGTCGGTGTGTGTGTGTGTGTGTGTGTTGTCGGTGTGTGTGTGTGTGTGTGTGTTGTCGGTGTGTGTGTGTGTTGTCAGTGTGTGTGTGTGTGTGTTGTCGGTGTGTCTGTGTGTGTGTGTGTTGTCGGTTTGTGTGTGTGTGTGTGTTGTCGGTGTGTGTGTGTGTGTTGTGTGTGTGTGTTGTCGGTGTGTGTGTGTGTGTTGTCGGTGTGTGTGTGTGTGTGTTGTCGATGTGTGTGTGTGTGTTGTCGGTGTGTGTGTGTGTTGTCGGTGTGTGTGTGTGTGTGTTGTCGGTGTGTGTGTGTGTGTTGTCGGTGTGTGTGTGTGTGTTGTGTGTGTGTGTTGTCGGTGTGTGTGTGTTGTCGGTGTGTGTGTGTGTGTGTTGTCGGTGTGTGTGTGTGTGTGTGTGTGTGTTGTCGGTGTGTGTGTGTGTGTGTTGTCGGTGTGTGTGTGTGTGTTGCTGGTGTTTGTTTGTGTGTGTGTTGTCGGTGTGTGTGTGTGTGTGTTGTCGGTGTGTGTGTGTGTGTGTGTGTGTGTTGTCGGTGTGTGTGTGTGTGTGTTGTCGGTGTGTGTGTGTGTGTTGTCGGTGTGTGTGTGTGTGTTGTTGGTGTGTGTGTGTGTGTGTTGTCGGTGTGTGTGTGTGTGTGTGTGTTGCTGGTGTTTGTTTGTGTGTGTGTTGTCGGTGTGTGTGTGTGTGTGTGTGTGTTGTCGGTGTGTGTGTGTGTTGTCGGTGTGTGTGTGTGTGTGTTGTCAGTGTGTGTGTGTGTGTTGTCGGTGTGTGTGTGTGTGTGTTGTCGGTGTGTGTGTGTGTCTGTGTTGTCGGTGTGTGTGTTTTGTCGGTGTGTGTGTGTGTGTGTGTGTTGTCGGTGTGTGTGTGTGTGTGTGTTGTCGGTGTGTGTGTGTGTTGTGTGTGTGTGTGTTGTCGGTGTGTGTGTGTTGTCGGTGTGTATGTGTGTGTGTTGTCAGTGTGTGTGTGTGTGTGTTGTCGGTGTGTGTGTGTTTATGTGTTGTCGGTGTGTGTGTGTGTGTTGTCGGAGTGTGTGTGTGTGTTGTCGGTGTGTATGTGTGTGTTGTGTGTGTCGGTGTGTGTGTGTTGTCGGTGTGTGTGTGTGTGTGTTGTCGGTGTGTGTGTGTGTTGTCAGTGTGTGTGTGTGTGTGTGTTGTCGGTGTGTGTGTGTGTGTGTTGTCGCTGTGTGTGTGTGTGTGTGTTGTCGGTGTGTGTGTGTGTGTGTGTGTGTGTGTGTGTGTGTGTGTTGTCGGTGTGTATGTGTGTGTGTTGTCAGTGTGTGTGTGTGTGTGTGTTGTCAGTGTGTGTGTGTTTATGTTTTGTCGGTGTGTGTGTGTGTGTGTTGTCGGTGTGTGTGTGTGTGTGTGTTGTCGGTGTGTGTGTGTGTTGTCGGTGTGTGTGTGTGTGTTGTCGGTGTGTGTGTGTGTTGTCGGTTTGTGTGTGTGTGTGTGTGTTGTCGGTGTGTGTGTGTGTGTTGTCGGTGTGTGTGTGTGTTGTCGGTGTGTGTGTGTGTGTTGTGTGTGTGTGTTGTCGGTGTGTGTGTGTGTGTGTGTTGTCGGTGTGTGTGTGTTGTCGGTGTGTGTGTGTGTTGTCGGTGTGTGTGTGTGTGTTGTCGGTGTGTGTGTGTGTGTGTTGTCGGTTTGTGTGTGTGTGTGTGTGTTGTCGGTGTGTGTGTGTGTGTGTTGTCGGTGTGTGTGTGTGTGTGTGTGTGTTGTCGGTGTGTGTGTGTGTTGTCGGTGTGTGTGTGTGTGTTGTCGGTGTGTGTGTGTGTGTGTTGTCGGTGTGTGTGTGTGTGTGTGTGTGTGTGTTGTCGGTGTGTGTGTGTGTGTTGTCGGTGTGTGTGTGTGTGTGTTGTCGGTGTGTGTGTGTGTGTGTGTGTGTGTGTTGTCGGTGTGTGTGTGTGTGTTGTTGGTGTGTGTGTGTGTGTTGTCGGTGTGTGTGTGTGTGTTGTCGGTGTGTGTGTGTGTATTGTCGGTGTGTGTGTGTGTTGTCGGTGTGTGTGTGTGTTGTCGGTGTGTGTTGTCGGTGTGTGTGTGTGTGTGTGTTGTCGGTGTGTGTGTGTTGTCGGTGTGTGTGTGTGTTGTCGGTTTGTGTGTGTGTGTTGTCGGTGTGTGTGTTTGTGTGTTGTCGGTTTGTGTGTGTGTGTGTGTGTGTTGTCGGTGTGTGTGTGTGTGTTGTCGGTGTGTGTGTGTGTGTGTTGTCGGTGTGTGTGTGTTGTGTGTGTGTGTCGGTGTGTGTGTGTTGTCGGTGTGTGTGTGTGTGTGTGTGTTGTCGGTGTGTGTGTGTGTGTGTGTGTTGTCGGTGTGTGTGTGTGTGTGTGTGTGTGTGTGTTGTCAGTGTGTGTGTGTGTGTTGTCGGTGTGTGTGTGTGTGTTGTGTGTGTGTGTCGGTGTGTGTGTGTTGTCGGTGTGTGTGTGTGTGTGTGTGTGTTGTCGGTGTGTGTGTGTGTGTGTTGTCGGTGTGTGTGTGTATGTTGTCAGTGTGTGTGTGTGTGTGTTGTCGGTGTGTGTGTGTGTGTGTGTGTTGTCGGTGTGTGTGTGTGTGTGTGTGTTGTCGGTGTGTGTGTGTGTGTGTGTGTTGTCGGTGTGTGTGTGTGTTGTCAGTGTGTGTGTGTGTGTGTTGTCGGTGTGTCTGTGTGTGTGTGTGTTGTCGGTTTGTGTGTGTGTGTGTGTTGTCGGTGTGTGTGTGTGTGTTGTGTGTGTGTGTTGTCGGTGTGTGTGTGTGTGTTGTCGGTGTGTGTGTGTGTGTGTTGTCGATGTGTGTGTGTGTGTTGTCGGTGTGTGTGTGTGTTGTCGGTGTGTGTGTGTGTGTGTTGTCGGTGTGTGTGTGTGTGTTGTCGGTGTGTGTGTGTGTGTTGTGTGTGTGTGTTGTCGGTGTGTGTGTGTTGTCGGTGTGTGTGTGTGTGTGTTGTCGGTGTGTGTGTGTGTGTGTGTGTGTGTGTGTTGTCGGTGTGTGTGTGTGTGTGTTGTCGGTGTGTGTGTGTGTGTTGCTGGTGTTTGTTTGTGTGTGTGTTGTCGGTGTGTGTGTGTGTGTGTTGTCGGTGTGTGTGTGTGTGTGTGTGTGTGTTGTCGGTGTGTGTGTGTGTGTGTTGTCGGTGTGTGTGTGTGTGTTGTCGGTGTGTGTGTGTGTGTTGTTGGTGTGTGTGTGTGTGTGTTGTCGGTGTGTGTGTGTGTGTGTGTGTTGCTGGTGTTTGTTTGTGTGTGTGTTGTCGGTGTGTGTGTGTGTGTGTGTGTGTTGTCGGTGTGTGTGTGTGTTGTCGGTGTGTGTGTGTGTGTGTTGTCAGTGTGTGTGTGTGTGTTGTCGGTGTGTGTGTGTGTGTGTTGTCGGTGTGTGTGTGTGTCTGTGTTGTCGGTGTGTGTGTTTTGTCGGTGTGTGTGTGTGTGTGTGTGTTGTCGGTGTGTGTGTGTGTGTGTGTTGTCGGTGTGTGTGTGTGTTGTGTGTGTGTGTGTTGTCGGTGTGTGTGTGTTGTCGGTGTGTATGTGTGTGTGTTGTCAGTGTGTGTGTGTGTGTGTTGTCGGTGTGTGTGTGTTTATGTGTTGTCGGTGTGTGTGTGTGTGTTGTCGGAGTGTGTGTGTGTGTTGTCGGTGTGTATGTGTGTGTTGTGTGTGTCGGTGTGTGTGTGTTGTCGGTGTGTGTGTGTGTGTGTTGTCGGTGTGTGTGTGTGTGTGTTGTCGGTGTGTGTGTGTGTGTTGTCAGTGTGTGTGTGTGTGTGTGTTGTCGGTGTGTGTGTGTGTGTGTGTGTTTTGTCGGTGTGTGTGTGTGTGTGTGTGTGTGTGTGTGTGTGTTGTCGGTGTGTGTGTGTGTGTGTTGTCGGTGTGTGTGTGTGTGTGTGTGTTGTCGGTGTGTGTGTGTGTGTGTTGTCGGTGTGTGTGTGTGTGTGTGTGCTGTCGGTGTGTATGTGTGTGTGTTGTCGGTGTGTGTGTGTGTGTTGTCGGTGTGTATGTGTGTGTGTTGTCAGTGTGTGTGTGTGTGTGTTGTCGGTGTGTGTGTGTTTATGTGTTGTCAGTGTGTTTTTGTGTGTGTTGTCGGTGTGTGTGTGTGTGTGTGTGTTGTCGGTGTGTGTGTGTGTTGTCGGTGTGTGTGTGTGTGTTGTCGGTGTGTGTGTGTGTTGTCGGTGTGTATGTGTGTGTGTTGTCAGTGTGTGTGTGTGTGTGTGTGTTGTCGGTGTGTGTGTGTGTGTTGTCGGTGTGTGTGTGTGTGTGTGTTGTCGGTGTGTATGTGTGTGTGTTGTCAGTGTGTGTGTGTGTGTGTTGTCAGTGTGTGTGTGTGTTGTCGGTGTGTGTGTGTGTGTGTGTGTGGTTGTCGGTGTGTGTGTGTGTGTTGTCGGTGTGTGTGTGTGTTGTCGGTGTGTATGTGTGTGTGTTGTCAGTGTGTGTGTGTGTGTGTGTGTTGTCGGTGTGTGTGTGTGTGTTGTCGGTGTGTGTGTGTGTGTGTGTGTGTTGTTGGTGTGTATGTGTGTGTGTTGTCAGTGTGTGTGTGTGTGTGTGTGTTGTCAGTGTGTGTGTGTTTATGTTTTGTCGGTGTGTGTGTGTGTGTGTTGTCGGTGTGTGTGTGTGTGTGTGATGTCGGTGTGTGTGTGTGTTGTCGGTGTGTGTGTGTGTGTTGGCGGTGTGTGTGTGTGTGTGTTGTCGGTTTGTGTGTGTGTGTGTGTGTTGTCGGTGTGTGTGTGTGTGTTGTCGGTGTGTGTGTTGTCGGTGTGTGTGTGTGTGTTGTGTGTGTGTGTTGTCGGTGTGTGTGTGTGTGTGTGTGTTGTCGGTGTGTGTGTGTTGTCGGTGTGTGTGTGTGTTGTCGGTGTGTGTGTGTGTGTTGTCGGTGTGTGTGTGTGTGTGTTGTCGGTTTGTGTGTGTGTGTGTGTGTTGTCGGTGTGTGTGTGTGTGTTGTCGGTGTGTGTGTGTGTGTGTTGTCGGTGTGTGTGTGTTGTGTGTGTGTCGGTGTGTGTGTGTTGTCGGTGTGTGTGTGTGTGTGTGTGTTGTCGGTGTGTGTGTGTGTGTGTTGTCAGTGTGTGTGTGTGTGTGTTGTCGGTGTGTGTGTGTGTGTGTTGTCGGTGTGTGTGTGTGTGTTGTCGGTGTGTATGTGTGTGTGTTGTCAGTGTGTGTGTGTGTGTGTTGTCGGTGTGTGTGTGTTTATGTGTTGTCAGTGTGTGTGTGTGTGTGTTGTCGGTGTGTGTGTGTGTGTGTTGTCGGTGTGTGTGTGTGTTGTCGGTGTGTGTGTGTGTGTTGTCGGTGTGTGTGTGTGTGTGTTGTCGGTGTGTATGTGTGTGTGTTGTCAGTGTGTGTGTGTGTGTTGTCGGTGTGTGTGTGTGTGTTGTCGGTGTGTGTGTGTGTGTGTGTGTGTTGTCGGTGTGTATGTGTGTGTGTTGTCAGTGTGTGTGTGTGTGTGTGTTGTCGGTGTGTGTGTGTGTGTTGTCGGTGTGTGTGTGTGTGTGTGTGTGTTGTCGGTGTGTATGTGTGTGTGTTGTCAGTGTGTGTGTGTGTGTGTGTTGTCAGTGTGTGTGTGTTTATGTTTTGTCGGTGTGTGTGTGTGTGTGTTGTCGGTGTGTGTGTGTGATGTCGGTGTGTGTGTGTGTTGTCGGTGTGTGTGTGTGTGTTGGCGGTGTGTGTGTGTGTTGTCGGTGTGTGTGTGTGTGTTGTCGGTGTGTATGTGTGTGTGTTGTCGGTGTGTGTGTGTGTGTGTTGTCGGTGTGTGTGTGTTGTGTGTGTGTCGGTGTGTGTGTGTTGTCGGTGTGTGTGTGTGTGTGTGTGTGTTGTCGGTGTGTGTGTGTGTGTGTTGTCGGTGTGTGTGTGTGTGTTGTCGGTGTGTATGTGTGTGTGTTGTCAGTGTGTGTGTGTGTGTGTTGTCGGTGTGTGTGTGTTTATGTGTTGTCAGTGTGTGTGTGTGTGTGTTGTCGGTGTGTGTGTGTGTGTGTGTTGTCGGTGTGTGTGTGTGTTGTCGGTGTGTGTGTGTGTGTTGTCGGTGTGTGTGTGTGTGTGTTGTCGGTGTGTATGTGTGTGTGTTGTCAGTGTGTGTGTGTGTGTTGTCGGTGTGTGTGTGTGTGTTGTCGGTGTGTGTGTGTGTGTGTGTGTGTTGTCGGTGTGTATGTGTGTGTGTTGTCAGTGTGTGTGTGTGTGTGTTGTCAGTGTGTGTGTGTTGTCGGTGTGTGTGTGTGTGTGTGTGTGTGTTGTCGGTGTGTGTGTGTGTGTTGTCGGTGTGTGTGTGTGTGTTGTCGGTGTGTATGTGTGTGTGTTGTCAGTGTGTGTGTGTGTGTGTGTTGTCGGTGTGTGTGTGTGATGTCGGTGTGTGTGTGTGTTGTCGGTGTGTGTGTGTGTGTTGGCGGTGTGTGTGTGTGTTGTCGGTTTGTGTGTGTGTGTGTGTGTTGTCGGTGTGTGTGTGTTGTCGGTGTGTGTGTGTGTTGTCGGTGTGTGTGTGTGTGTTGTGTGTGTGTGTTGTCGGTGTGTGTGTGTGTGTGTGTTGTCGGTGTGTGTGTGTTGTCGGTGTGTGTGTGTGTTGTCGGTGTGTGTGTGTGTGTTGTCGGTGTGTATGTGTGTGTGTTGTCAGTGTGTGTGTGTGTGTGTTGTCGGTGTGTGTGTGTTTATGTGTTGTCAGTGTGTGTGTGTGTGTGTTGTCGGTGTGTGTGTGTGTGTGTTGTCGGTGTGTGTGTGTGTTGTCGGTGTGTGTGTGTGTGTTGTCGGTGTGTGTGTGTGTGTGTTGTCGGTGTGTGTATGTGTGTGTGTTGTCAGTGTGTGTGTGTGTGTTGTCCGTGTGTGTGTGTGTGTTGTCGGTGTGTGTGTGTGTGTGTGTGTGTTGTCGGTGTGTATGTGTGTGTGTTGTCAGTGTGTGTGTGTGTGTGTTGTCAGTGTGTGTGTGTGTTGTCGGTGTGTGTGTGTGTGTGTGTGTGTGTGTGTGTGTTGTCGGTGTGTGTGTGTGTGTTGTCGGTGTGTGTGTGTGTGTTGTCGGTGTGTATGTGTGTGTGTTGTCAGTGTGTGTGTGTGTGTGTGTTGTCGGTGTGTGTGTGTGTGTTGTCGGTGTGTGTGTGTGTGTGTGTGTTGTCGGTGTGTATGTGTGTGTGTTGTCAGTGTGTGTGTGTGTGTGTTGTCAGTGTGTGTGTGTTTATGTTTTGTCGGTGTGTGTGTGTGTGTGTTGTCGGTGTGTGTGTGTGTGTGTGATGTCGGTGTGTGTGTGTGTTGTCGGTGTGTGTGTGTGTGTGTGTTGGCGGTGTGTGTGTGTGTTGTCGGTTTGTGTGTGTGTGTGTGTGTTGTCGGTGTGTGTGTGTGTGTTGTCGGTGTGTGTGTGTGTTGTCGGTGTGTGTGTGTGTGTTGTGTGTGTGTGTTGTCGGTGTGTGTGTGTGTGTGTGTTGTCGGTGTGTGTGTGTTGTCGGTGTGTGTGTGTGTTGTCGGTGTGTGTGTGTGTGTTGTCGGTGTGTGTGTGTGTGTGTGTTGTCGGTGTGTATGTGTGTGTGTTGTCAGTGTGTGTGTGTGTGTGTTGTCAGTGTGTGTGTGTTGTCGGTGTGTGTGTGTGTGTGTGTGTGTGTTGTCGGTGTGTGTGTGTGTGTTGTCGGTGTGTGTGTGTGTGTTGTCGGTGTGTATGTGTGTGTGTTGTCAGTGTGTGTGTGTGTGTGTGTTGTCGGTGTGTGTGTGTGTGTTGTCGGTGTGTGTGTGTGTGTGTGTGTTGTCGGTGTGTATGTGTGTGTGTTGTCAGTGTGTGTGTGTGTGTGTGTGTTGTCAGTGTGTGTGTGTTTATGTTTTGTCGGTGTGTGTGTGTGTGTTGTCGGTGTGTGTGTGTGATGTCGGTGTGTGTGTGTGTTGTCGGTGTGTGTGTGTGTGTTGGCGGTGTGTGTGTGTGTTGTCGGTTTGTGTGTGTGTGTGTGTGTTGTCGGTGTGTGTGTGTGTGTTGTCGGTGTGTGTGTGTGTTGTCGGTGTGTGTGTGTGTGTTGTGTGTGTGTGTTGTCGGTGTGTGTGTGTGTGTGTGTTGTCGGTGTGTGTGTGTTGTCGGTGTGTGTGTGTGTTGTCGGTGTGTGTGTGTGTGTTGTCGGTGTGTATGTGTTGTCAGTGTGTGTGTGTGTGTGTTGTCGGTGTGTGTGTGTTTATGTGTTGTCAGTGTGTGTGTGTGTGTGTTGTCGGTGTGTGTGTGTGTGTGTGTTGTCGGTGTGTGTGTGTGTGTGTTGTCGGTGTGTATGTGTGTGTGTTGTCAGTGTGTGTGTGTGTGTTGTCGGTGTGTGTGTGTGTGTTGTCGGTGTGTGTGTGTGTGTGTGTGTGTGTGTTGTCGGTGTGTGTGTGTGTGTTGTCGGTGTGTGTGTGTGTGTGTTGTCGATGTGTGTGTGTGTGTTGTCGGTGTGTGTGTGTGTTGTCGGTGTGTGTGTGTGTGTGTTGTCGGTGTGTGTGTGTGTGTTGTCGGTGTGTGTGTGTGTGTTGTGTGTGTGTGTTGTCGGTGTGTGTGTGTTGTCGGTGTGTGTGTGTGTGTGTTGTCGGTGTGTGTGTGTGTGTGTGTGTGTGTTGTCGGTGTGTGTGTGTGTGTGTTGTCGGTGTGTGTGTGTGTGTTGCTGGTGTTTGTTTGTGTGTGTGTTGTCGGTGTGTGTGTGTGTGTGTTGTCGGTGTGTGTGTGTGTGTGTGTGTGTGTTGTCGGTGTGTGTGTGTGTGTGTTGTCGGTGTGTGTGTGTGTGTTGTCGGTGTGTGTGTGTGTGTTGTTGGTGTGTGTGTGTGTGTGTTGTCGGTGTGTGTGTGTGTGTGTGTGTTGCTGGTGTTTGTTTGTGTGTGTGTTGTCGGTGTGTGTGTGTGTGTGTGTGTGTTGTCGGTGTGTGTGTGTGTTGTCGGTGTGTGTGTGTGTGTGTTGTCAGTGTGTGTGTGTGTGTTGTCGGTGTGTGTGTGTGTGTGTTGTCGGTGTGTGTGTGTGTCTGTGTTGTCGGTGTGTGTGTTTTGTCGGTGTGTGTGTGTGTGTGTGTGTTGTCGGTGTGTGTGTGTGTGTGTGTTGTCGGTGTGTGTGTGTGTTGTGTGTGTGTGTGTTGTCGGTGTGTGTGTGTTGTCGGTGTGTATGTGTGTGTGTTGTCAGTGTGTGTGTGTGTGTGTTGTCGGTGTGTGTGTGTTTATGTGTTGTCGGTGTGTGTGTGTGTGTTGTCGGAGTGTGTGTGTGTGTTGTCGGTGTGTATGTGTGTGTTGTGTGTGTCGGTGTGTGTGTGTTGTCGGTGTGTGTGTGTGTGTGTTGTCGGTGTGTGTGTGTGTTGTCAGTGTGTGTGTGTGTGTGTGTTGTCGGTGTGTGTGTGTGTGTGTTGTCGCTGTGTGTGTGTGTGTGTGTTGTCGGTGTGTGTGTGTGTGTGTGTGTGTGTGTGTGTGTGTGTGTTGTCGGTGTGTATGTGTGTGTGTTGTCAGTGTGTGTGTGTGTGTGTGTTGTCAGTGTGTGTGTGTTTATGTTTTGTCGGTGTGTGTGTGTGTGTGTTGTCGGTGTGTGTGTGTGTGTGTGTTGTCGGTGTGTGTGTGTGTTGTCGGTGTGTGTGTGTGTGTTGTCGGTGTGTGTGTGTGTTGTCGGTTTGTGTGTGTGTGTGTGTGTTGTCGGTGTGTGTGTGTGTGTTGTCGGTGTGTGTGTGTGTTGTCGGTGTGTGTTTGTGTGTTGTGTGTGTGTGTTGTCGGTGTGTGTGTGTGTGTGTGTTGTCGGTGTGTGTGTGTTGTCGGTGTGTGTGTGTGTTGTCGGTGTGTGTGTGTGTGTTGTCGGTGTGTGTGTGTGTGTGTTGTCGGTTTGTGTGTGTGTGTGTGTGTTGTCGGTGTGTGTGTGTGTGTGTTGTCGGTGTGTGTGTGTGTGTGTGTGTGTTGTCGGTGTGTGTGTGTGTTGTCGGTGTGTGTGTGTGTGTTGTCGGTGTGTGTGTGTGTGTGTTGTCGGTGTGTGTGTGTGTGTGTGTGTGTGTGTTGTCGGTGTGTGTGTGTGTGTTGTCGGTGTGTGTGTGTGTGTGTTGTCGGTGTGTGTGTGTGTGTGTGTGTGTGTGTTGTCGGTGTGTGTGTGTGTGTTGTTGGTGTGTGTGTGTGTGTTGTCGGTGTGTGTGTGTGTGTTGTCGGTGTGTGTGTGTGTATTGTCGGTGTGTGTGTGTGTTGTCGGTGTGTGTGTGTGTTGTCGGTGTGTGTTGTCGGTGTGTGTGTGTGTGTGTGTTGTCGGTGTGTGTGTGTTGTCGGTGTGTGTGTGTGTTGTCGGTTTGTGTGTGTGTGTTGTCGGTGTGTGTGTTTGTGTGTTGTCGGTTTGTGTGTGTGTGTGTGTGTGTTGTCGGTGTGTGTGTGTGTGTTGTCGGTGTGTGTGTGTGTGTGTTGTCGGTGTGTGTGTGTTGTGTGTGTGTGTCGGTGTGTGTGTGTTGTCGGTGTGTGTGTGTGTGTGTGTGTTGTCGGTGTGTGTGTGTGTGTGTGTGTTGTCGGTGTGTGTGTGTGTGTGTGTGTGTGTGTTGTCAGTGTGTGTGTGTGTGTTGTCGGTGTGTGTGTGTGTGTTGTGTGTGTGTGTCGGTGTGTGTGTGTTGTCGGTGTGTGTGTGTGTGTGTGTGTGTTGTCGGTGTGTGTGTGTGTGTGTTGTCGGTGTGTGTGTGTATGTTGTCAGTGTGTGTGTGTGTGTGTTGTCGGTGTGTGTGTGTGTGTGTGTGTTGTCGGTGTGTGTGTGTGTGTGTGTGTTGTCGGTGTGTGTGTGTGTGTGTGTGTTGTCGGTGTGTGTGTGTGTTGTCAGTGTGTGTGTGTGTGTGTTGTCGGTGTGTCTGTGTGTGTGTGTGTTGTCGGTTTGTGTGTGTGTGTGTGTTGTCGGTGTGTGTGTGTGTGTTGTGTGTGTGTGTTGTCGGTGTGTGTGTGTGTGTTGTCGGTGTGTGTGTGTGTGTGTTGTCGATGTGTGTGTGTGTGTTGTCGGTGTGTGTGTGTGTTGTCGGTGTGTGTGTGTGTGTGTTGTCGGTGTGTGTGTGTGTGTTGTCGGTGTGTGTGTGTGTGTTGTGTGTGTGTGTTGTCGGTGTGTGTGTGTTGTCGGTGTGTGTGTGTGTGTGTTGTCGGTGTGTGTGTGTGTGTGTGTGTGTGTGTGTTGTCGGTGTGTGTGTGTGTGTGTTGTCGGTGTGTGTGTGTGTGTTGCTGGTGTTTGTTTGTGTGTGTGTTGTCGGTGTGTGTGTGTGTGTGTTGTCGGTGTGTGTGTGTGTGTGTGTGTGTGTTGTCGGTGTGTGTGTGTGTGTGTTGTCGGTGTGTGTGTGTGTGTTGTCGGTGTGTGTGTGTGTGTTGTTGGTGTGTGTGTGTGTGTGTTGTCGGTGTGTGTGTGTGTGTGTGTGTTGCTGGTGTTTGTTTGTGTGTGTGTTGTCGGTGTGTGTGTGTGTGTGTGTGTGTTGTCGGTGTGTGTGTGTGTTGTCGGTGTGTGTGTGTGTGTGTTGTCAGTGTGTGTGTGTGTGTTGTCGGTGTGTGTGTGTGTGTGTTGTCGGTGTGTGTGTGTGTCTGTGTTGTCGGTGTGTGTGTTTTGTCGGTGTGTGTGTGTGTGTGTGTGTTGTCGGTGTGTGTGTGTGTGTGTGTTGTCGGTGTGTGTGTGTGTTGTGTGTGTGTGTGTTGTCGGTGTGTGTGTGTTGTCGGTGTGTATGTGTGTGTGTTGTCAGTGTGTGTGTGTGTGTGTTGTCGGTGTGTGTGTGTTTATGTGTTGTCGGTGTGTGTGTGTGTGTTGTCGGAGTGTGTGTGTGTGTTGTCGGTGTGTATGTGTGTGTTGTGTGTGTCGGTGTGTGTGTGTTGTCGGTGTGTGTGTGTGTGTGTTGTCGGTGTGTGTGTGTGTGTGTTGTCGGTGTGTGTGTGTGTGTTGTCAGTGTGTGTGTGTGTGTGTGTTGTCGGTGTGTGTGTGTGTGTGTGTGTTTTGTCGGTGTGTGTGTGTGTGTGTGTGTGTGTGTGTGTGTGTTGTCGGTGTGTGTGTGTGTGTGTTGTCGGTGTGTGTGTGTGTGTGTGTGTTGTCGGTGTGTGTGTGTGTGTGTTGTCGGTGTGTGTGTGTGTGTGTGTGCTGTCGGTGTGTATGTGTGTGTGTTGTCGGTGTGTGTGTGTGTGTTGTCGGTGTGTATGTGTGTGTGTTGTCAGTGTGTGTGTGTGTGTGTTGTCGGTGTGTGTGTGTTTATGTGTTGTCAGTGTGTTTTTGTGTGTGTTGTCGGTGTGTGTGTGTGTGTGTGTGTTGTCGGTGTGTGTGTGTGTGTGTGATGTCGGTGTGTGTGTGTGTTGTCGGTGTGTGTGTGTGTGTTGGCGGTGTGTGTGTGTGTGTGTTGTCGGTTTGTGTGTGTGTGTGTGTGTTGTCGGTGTGTGTGTGTGTGTTGTCGGTGTGTGTGTTGTCGGTGTGTGTGTGTGTGTTGTGTGTGTGTGTTGTCGGTGTGTGTGTGTGTGTGTGTGTTGTCGGTGTGTGTGTGTTGTCGGTGTGTGTGTGTGTTGTCGGTGTGTGTGTGTGTGTTGTCGGTGTGTGTGTGTGTGTGTTGTCGGTTTGTGTGTGTGTGTGTGTGTTGTCGGTGTGTGTGTGTGTGTTGTCGGTGTGTGTGTGTGTGTGTTGTCGGTGTGTGTGTGTTGTGTGTGTGTCGGTGTGTGTGTGTTGTCGGTGTGTGTGTGTGTGTGTGTGTTGTCGGTGTGTGTGTGTGTGTGTTGTCAGTGTGTGTGTGTGTGTGTTGTCGGTGTGTGTGTGTGTGTGTTGTCGGTGTGTGTGTGTGTGTTGTCGGTGTGTATGTGTGTGTGTTGTCAGTGTGTGTGTGTGTGTGTTGTCGGTGTGTGTGTGTTTATGTGTTGTCAGTGTGTGTGTGTGTGTGTTGTCGGTGTGTGTGTGTGTGTGTTGTCGGTGTGTGTGTGTGTTGTCGGTGTGTGTGTGTGTGTTGTCGGTGTGTGTGTGTGTGTGTTGTCGGTGTGTATGTGTGTGTGTTGTCAGTGTGTGTGTGTGTGTTGTCGGTGTGTGTGTGTGTGTTGTCGGTGTGTGTGTGTGTGTGTGTGTGTTGTCGGTGTGTATGTGTGTGTGTTGTCAGTGTGTGTGTGTGTGTGTGTTGTCGGTGTGTGTGTGTGTGTTGTCGGTGTGTGTGTGTGTGTGTGTGTGTTGTCGGTGTGTATGTGTGTGTGTTGTCAGTGTGTGTGTGTGTGTGTGTTGTCAGTGTGTGTGTGTTTATGTTTTGTCGGTGTGTGTGTGTGTGTGTTGTCGGTGTGTGTGTGTGATGTCGGTGTGTGTGTGTGTTGTCGGTGTGTGTGTGTGTGTTGGCGGTGTGTGTGTGTGTTGTCGGTGTGTGTGTGTGTGTTGTCGGTGTGTATGTGTGTGTGTTGTCGGTGTGTGTGTGTGTGTGTTGTCGGTGTGTGTGTGTTGTGTGTGTGTCGGTGTGTGTGTGTTGTCGGTGTGTGTGTGTGTGTGTGTGTGTTGTCGGTGTGTGTGTGTGTGTGTTGTCGGTGTGTGTGTGTGTGTTGTCGGTGTGTATGTGTGTGTGTTGTCAGTGTGTGTGTGTGTGTGTTGTCGGTGTGTGTGTGTTTATGTGTTGTCAGTGTGTGTGTGTGTGTGTTGTCGGTGTGTGTGTGTGTGTGTGTTGTCGGTGTGTGTGTGTGTTGTCGGTGTGTGTGTGTGTGTTGTCGGTGTGTGTGTGTGTGTGTTGTCGGTGTGTATGTGTGTGTGTTGTCAGTGTGTGTGTGTGTGTTGTCGGTGTGTGTGTGTGTGTTGTCGGTGTGTGTGTGTGTGTGTGTGTGTTGTCGGTGTGTATGTGTGTGTGTTGTCAGTGTGTGTGTGTGTGTGTTGTCAGTGTGTGTGTGTTGTCGGTGTGTGTGTGTGTGTGTGTGTGTGTTGTCGGTGTGTGTGTGTGTGTTGTCGGTGTGTGTGTGTGTGTTGTCGGTGTGTATGTGTGTGTGTTGTCAGTGTGTGTGTGTGTGTGTGTTGTCGGTGTGTGTGTGTGATGTCGGTGTGTGTGTGTGTTGTCGGTGTGTGTGTGTGTGTTGGCGGTGTGTGTGTGTGTTGTCGGTTTGTGTGTGTGTGTGTGTGTTGTCGGTGTGTGTGTGTTGTCGGTGTGTGTGTGTGTTGTCGGTGTGTGTGTGTGTGTTGTGTGTGTGTG
The DNA here is from genome assembly GCF_965601325.2 of Salmo salar. Lineage (NCBI taxonomy): Eukaryota > Metazoa > Chordata > Actinopteri > Salmoniformes > Salmonidae > Salmo > Salmo salar. The sequence continues at coordinate 66,352 of NW_027675416.1, forward strand.
TTGTCGGTGTGTGTGTGTGTGTGTGTTGTCGGTGTGTGTGTGTTGTCGGTGTGTGTGTGTGTTGTCGGTGTGTGTGTGTGTGTTGTCGGTGTGTATGTGTGTGTGTTGTCAGTGTGTGTGTGTGTGTGTTGTCGGTGTGTGTGTGTTTATGTGTTGTCAGTGTGTGTGTGTGTGTGTTGTCGGTGTGTGTGTGTGTGTGTTGTCGGTGTGTGTGTGTGTTGTCGGTGTGTGTGTGTGTGTTGTCGGTGTGTGTGTGTGTGTGTTGTCGGTGTGTGTATGTGTGTGTGTTGTCAGTGTGTGTGTGTGTGTTGTCCGTGTGTGTGTGTGTGTTGTCGGTGTGTGTGTGTGTGTGTGTGTGTTGTCGGTGTGTATGTGTGTGTGTTGTCAGTGTGTGTGTGTGTGTGTTGTCAGTGTGTGTGTGTGTTGTCGGTGTGTGTGTGTGTGTGTGTGTGTGTGTGTGTGTTGTCGGTGTGTGTGTGTGTGTTGTCGGTGTGTGTGTGTGTGTTGTCGGTGTGTATGTGTGTGTGTTGTCAGTGTGTGTGTGTGTGTGTGTTGTCGGTGTGTGTGTGTGTGTTGTCGGTGTGTGTGTGTGTGTGTGTGTTGTCGGTGTGTATGTGTGTGTGTTGTCAGTGTGTGTGTGTGTGTGTTGTCAGTGTGTGTGTGTTTATGTTTTGTCGGTGTGTGTGTGTGTGTGTTGTCGGTGTGTGTGTGTGTGTGTGATGTCGGTGTGTGTGTGTGTTGTCGGTGTGTGTGTGTGTGTGTGTTGGCGGTGTGTGTGTGTGTTGTCGGTTTGTGTGTGTGTGTGTGTGTTGTCGGTGTGTGTGTGTGTGTTGTCGGTGTGTGTGTGTGTTGTCGGTGTGTGTGTGTGTGTTGTGTGTGTGTGTTGTCGGTGTGTGTGTGTGTGTGTGTTGTCGGTGTGTGTGTGTTGTCGGTGTGTGTGTGTGTTGTCGGTGTGTGTGTGTGTGTTGTCGGTGTGTGTGTGTGTGTGTGTTGTCGGTGTGTATGTGTGTGTGTTGTCAGTGTGTGTGTGTGTGTGTTGTCAGTGTGTGTGTGTTGTCGGTGTGTGTGTGTGTGTGTGTGTGTGTTGTCGGTGTGTGTGTGTGTGTTGTCGGTGTGTGTGTGTGTGTTGTCGGTGTGTATGTGTGTGTGTTGTCAGTGTGTGTGTGTGTGTGTGTTGTCGGTGTGTGTGTGTGTGTTGTCGGTGTGTGTGTGTGTGTGTGTGTTGTCGGTGTGTATGTGTGTGTGTTGTCAGTGTGTGTGTGTGTGTGTGTGTTGTCAGTGTGTGTGTGTTTATGTTTTGTCGGGTGTGTGTGTGTGTGTTGTCGGTGTGTGTGTGTGATGTCGGTGTGTGTGTGTGTTGTCGGTGTGTGTGTGTGTGTTGGCGGTGTGTGTGTGTGTTGTCGGTTTGTGTGTGTGTGTGTGTGTTGTCGGTGTGTGTGTGTGTGTTGTCGGTGTGTGTGTGTGTTGTCGGTGTGTGTGTGTGTGTTGTGTGTGTGTGTTGTCGGTGTGTGTGTGTGTGTGTGTTGTCGGTGTGTGTGTGTTGTCGGTGTGTGTGTGTGTTGTCGGTGTGTGTGTGTGTGTTGTCGGTGTGTATGTGTTGTCAGTGTGTGTGTGTGTGTGTTGTCGGTGTGTGTGTGTTTATGTGTTGTCAGTGTGTGTGTGTGTGTGTTGTCGGTGTGTGTGTGTGTGTGTGTTGTCGGTGTGTGTGTGTGTGTGTTGTCGGTGTGTATGTGTGTGTGTTGTCAGTGTGTGTGTGTGTGTTGTCGGTGTGTGTGTGTGTGTTGTCGGTGTGTGTGTGTGTGTGTGTGTGTTGTCGGTGTGTATGTGTGTGTGTTGTCAGTGTGTGTGTGTGTGTGTTGTCAGTGTGTGTGTGTGTTGTCGGTGTGTGTGTGTGTGTGTGTGTTGTCGGTGTGTGTGTGTGTGTTGTCGGTGTGTGTGTGTGTGTTGTCGGTGTGTATGTGTGTGTGTTGTCAGTGTGTGTGTGTGTGTGTGTTGTCGGTGTGTGTGTGTGTGTTGTCGGTGTGTGTGTGTGTGTGTGTGTGTTGTCGGTGTGTATGTGTGTGTGTTGTCAGTGTGTGTGTGTGTGTGTTGTCAGTGTGTGTGTGTTTATGTTTTGTCGGTGTGTGTGTGTGTGTGTTGTCGGTGTGTGTGTGTGTGTGTGATGTCGGTGTGTGTGTGTGTTGTCGGTGTGTGTGTGTGTGTGTGTTGGCGGTGTGTGTGTGTGTTGTCGGTTTGTGTGTGTGTGTGTGTGTTGTCGGTGTGTGTGTGTGTGTTGTCGGTGTGTGTGTGTGTTGTCGGTGTGTGTGTGTGTGTTGTGTGTGTGTGTTGTCGGTGTGTGTGTGTGTGTGTGTTGTCGGTGTGTGTGTGTTGTCGGTGTGTGTGTGTGTTGTCGGTGTGTGTGTGTGTGTTGTCGGTGTGTGTGTGTGTGTGTTGTCGGTTTGTGTGTGTGTGTGTGTGTTGTCGGTGTGTGTGTGTGTGTTGTCGGTGTGTGTGTGTGTGTGTTGTCGGTGTGTGTGTGTTGTGTGTGTGTGTCGGTGTGTGTGTGTTGTCGGTGTGTGTGTGTGTGTGTGTTGTCGGTGTGTGTGTGTGTGTGTTGTCGGTGTGTGTGTGTTGTGTGTGTGTGTCGGTGTGTGTGTGTTGTCGGTGTGTGTGTGTGTGTGTGTTGTCGGTGTGTGTGTGTGTGTTGTCAGTGTGTGTGTGTGTGTGTTGTCGGTGTGTGTGTGTGTGTGTTGTCGGTGTGTGTGTGTGTGTGTGTTGTCGGTGTGTATGTGTGTGTGTTGTCAGTGTGTGTGTGTGTGTGTGTTGTCAGTGTGTGTGTGTTTATGTTTTGTCGGTGTGTGTGTGTGTTGTCGGTGTGTGTGTGTGTGTGTGTTGTCGGTGTGTGTGTGTGTTGTCGGTGTGTGTGTGTGTGTTGTCGGTGTGTGTGTGTGTGTGTTGTCGGTTTGTGTGTGTGTGTGTGTGTTGTCGGTGTGTGTGTGTGTGTTGTCGGTGTGTGTGTGTGTTGTCGGTGTGTGTGTGTGTGTTGTGTGTGTGTGTTGTCGGTGTGTGTGTGTGTGTGTGTGTTGTCGGTGTGTGTGTGTTGTCGGTGTGTGTGTGTGTTGTCGGTGTGTGTGTGTGTGTTGTCGGTGTGTGTGTGTGTTGTCGGTTTGTGTGTGTGTGTGTGTGTGTTGTCGGTGTGTGTGTGTGTGTTGTCGGTGTGTGTGTGTGTGTGTTGTCGGTGTGTGTGTGTTGTGTGTGTGTGTTGGTGTGTGTGTGTTGTCGGTGTGTGTGTGTGTGTGTTGTCGGTGTGTGTGTGTGTTGTCGGTGTGTGTGTGTGTGTGTGTGTGTGTGTGTGTGTGTGTGTGTGTGTGTTGTCGGTGTGTGTGTGTGTGTTGTCGGTGTGTGTGTGTGTGTTGTGTGTGTGTGTCGGTGTGTGTGTGTTGTCGGTGTGTGTGTGTGTGTTGTCGGTGTGTGTGTGTGTGTGTTGTCGGTGTGTGTGTGTGTGTTGTCAGTGTGTGTGTGTGTGTGTTGTCGGTGTGTGTGTTGTCGGTGTGTGTGTGTGTGTTGTGTGTGTGTGTTGTCGGTGTGTGTGTGTGTGTGTGTGTTGTCGGTGTGTGTGTGTTGTCGGTGTGTGTGTGTGTGTTGTCGGTGTGTGTGTTGTCGGTGTGTGTGTGTGTGTTGTGTGTGTGTGTTGTCGGTGTGTGTGTGTGTGTGTGTGTTGTCGGTGTGTGTGTGTTGTCGGTGTGTGTGTGTGTTGTCGGTGTGTGTGTGTGTGTTGTCGGTGTGGGTGTGTGTGTGTTGTCGGTTTGTGTGTGTGTGTGTGTGTTGTCGGTGTGTGTGTGTGTGTTGTCGGTGTGTGTGTGTGTGTGTTGTCGGTGTGTGTGTGTTGTGTGTGTGTCGGTGTGTGTGTGTTGTCGGTGTGTGTGTGTGTGTGTGTGTTGTCGGTGTGTGTGTGTGTGTGTTGTCAGTGTGTGTGTGTGTGTGTTGTCGGTGTGTGTGTGTGTGTGTTGTCGGTGTGTGTGTGTGTGTTGTCGGTGTGTATGTGTGTGTGTTGTCAGTGTGTGTGTGTGTGTGTTGTCGGTGTGTGTGTGTTTATGTGTTGTCAGTGTGTGTGTGTGTGTGTTGTCGGTGTGTGTGTGTGTGTGTTGTCGGTGTGTGTGTGTGTTGTCGGTGTGTGTGTGTGTGTTGTCGGTGTGTGTGTGTGTGTGTTGTCGGTGTGTATGTGTGTGTGTTGTCAGTGTGTGTGTGTGTGTTGTCGGTGTGTGTGTGTGTGTTGTCGGTGTGTGTGTGTGTGTGTGTGTGTTGTCGGTGTGTATGTGTGTGTGTTGTCAGTGTGTGTGTGTGTGTGTTGTCAGTGTGTGTGTGTTGTCGGTGTGTGTGTGTGTGTGTGTGTGTGTTGTCGGTGTGTGTGTGTGTGTTGTCGGTGTGTGTGTGTGTGTTGTCGGTGTGTATGTGTGTGTGTTGTCAGTGTGTGTGTGTGTGTGTGTTGTCGGTGTGTGTGTGTGTGTTGTCGGTGTGTGTGTGTGTGTGTGTGTGTTGTCGGTGTGTATGTGTGTGTGTTGTCAGTGTGTGTGTGTGTGTGTGTTGTCAGTGTGTGTGTGTTTATGTTTTGTCGGTGTGTGTGTGTGTGTGTTGTCGGTGTGTGTGTGTGATGTCGGTGTGTGTGTGTGTTGTCGGTGTGTGTGTGTGTGTTGGCGGTGTGTGTGTGTGTTGTCGGTGTGTGTGTGTGTGTTGTCGGTGTGTATGTGTGTGTGTTGTCGGTGTGTGTGTGTGTGTGTTGTCGGTGTGTGTGTGTTGTGTGTGTGTCGGTGTGTGTGTGTTGTCGGTGTGTGTGTGTGTGTGTGTGTGTTGTCGGTGTGTGTGTGTGTGTGTTGTCGGTGTGTGTGTGTGTGTTGTCGGTGTGTATGTGTGTGTGTTGTCAGTGTGTGTGTGTGTGTGTTGTCGGTGTGTGTGTGTTTATGTGTTGTCAGTGTGTGTGTGTGTGTGTTGTCGGTGTGTGTGTGTGTGTGTGTTGTCGGTGTGTGTGTGTGTTGTCGGTGTGTGTGTGTGTGTTGTCGGTGTGTGTGTGTGTGTGTTGTCGGTGTGTATGTGTGTGTGTTGTCAGTGTGTGTGTGTGTGTTGTCGGTGTGTGTGTGTGTGTTGTCGGTGTGTGTGTGTGTGTGTGTGTGTTGTCGGTGTGTATGTGTGTGTGTTGTCAGTGTGTGTGTGTGTGTGTTGTCAGTGTGTGTGTGTTGTCGGTGTGTGTGTGTGTGTGTGTGTGTGTTGTCGGTGTGTGTGTGTGTGTTGTCGGTGTGTGTGTGTGTGTTGTCGGTGTGTATGTGTGTGTGTTGTCAGTGTGTGTGTGTGTGTGTGTTGTCGGTGTGTGTGTGTGATGTCGGTGTGTGTGTGTGTTGTCGGTGTGTGTGTGTGTGTTGGCGGTGTGTGTGTGTGTTGTCGGTTTGTGTGTGTGTGTGTGTGTTGTCGGTGTGTGTGTGTTGTCGGTGTGTGTGTGTGTTGTCGGTGTGTGTGTGTGTGTTGTGTGTGTGTGTTGTCGGTGTGTGTGTGTGTGTGTGTTGTCGGTGTGTGTGTGTTGTCGGTGTGTGTGTGTGTTGTCGGTGTGTGTGTGTGTGTTGTCGGTGTGTATGTGTGTGTGTTGTCAGTGTGTGTGTGTGTGTGTGTTGTCGGTGTGTGTGTGTTTATGTGTTGTCAGTGTGTGTGTGTGTGTGTTGTCGGTGTGTGTGTGTGTGTGTTGTCGGTGTGTGTGTGTGTTGTCGGTGTGTGTGTGTGTGTTGTCGGTGTGTGTGTGTGTGTTGTCGGTGTGTATGTGTGTGTGTTGTCAGTGTGTGTGTGTGTGTTGTCCGTGTGTGTGTGTGTGTTGTCGGTGTGTGTGTGTGTGTGTGTGTGTTGTCGGTGTGTATGTGTGTGTGTTGTCAGTGTGTGTGTGTGTGTGTTGTCAGTGTGTGTGTGTGTTGTCGGTGTGTGTGTGTGTGTGTGTGTGTGTGTGTGTGTTGTCGGTGTGTGTGTGTGTGTTGTCGGTGTGTGTGTGTGTGTTGTCGGTGTGTATGTGTGTGTGTTGTCAGTGTGTGTGTGTGTGTGTGTTGTCGGTGTGTGTGTGTGTGTTGTCGGTGTGTGTGTGTGTGTGTGTGTGTTGTCGGTGTGTATGTGTGTGTGTTGTCAGTGTGTGTGTGTGTGTGTTGTCAGTGTGTGTGTGTTTATGTTTTGTCGGTGTGTGTGTGTGTGTGTTGTCGGTGTGTGTGTGTGTGTGTGATGTCGGTGTGTGTGTGTGTTGTCGGTGTGTGTGTGTGTGTGTGTTGGCGGTGTGTGTGTGTGTTGTCGGTTTGTGTGTGTGTGTGTGTGTTGTCGGTGTGTGTGTGTGTGTTGTCGGTGTGTGTGTGTGTTGTCGGTGTGTGTGTGTGTGTTGTGTGTGTGTGTTGTCGGTGTGTGTGTGTGTGTGTGTTGTCGGTGTGTGTGTGTTGTCGGTGTGTGTGTGTGTGTTGTCGGTGTGTGTGTGTGTGTTGTCGGTGTGTGTGTGTGTGTGTGTGTGTTGTCGGTGTGTATGTGTGTGTGTTGTCAGTGTGTGTGTGTGTGTGTTGTCAGTGTGTGTGTGTTGTCGGTGTGTGTGTGTGTGTGTGTGTGTTGTCGGTGTGTGTGTGTGTGTTGTCGGTGTGTGTGTTTGTGTTGTCGGTGTGTATGTGTGTGTGTTGTCAGTGTGTGTGTGTGTGTGTGTTGTCGGTGTGTGTGTGTGTGTTGTCGGTGTGTGTGTGTGTGTGTGTGTTGTCGGTGTGTATGTGTGTGTGTTGTCAGTGTGTGTGTGTGTGTGTTGTCAGTGTGTGTGTGTTTATGTTTTGTCGGTGTGTGTGTGTGTGTGTTGTCGGTGTGTGTGTGTGATGTCGGTGTGTGTGTGTGTTGTCGGTGTGTGTGTGTTGGCGGTGTGTGTGTGTGTTGTCGGTTTGTGTGTGTGTGTGTGTGTTGTCGGTGTGTGTGTGTGTGTTGTCGGTGTGTGTGTGTGTTGTCGGTGTGTGTGTGTGTGTTGTGTGTGTGTGTTGTCGGTGTGTGTGTGTGTGTGTGTTGTCGGTGTGTGTGTGTTGTCGGTGTGTGTGTGTGTTGTCGGTGTGTGTGTGTGTGTTGTCGGTGTGTATGTGTTGTCAGTGTGTGTGTGTGTGTGTTGTCGGTGTGTGTGTGTTTATGTGTTGTCAGTGTGTGTGTGTGTGTGTTGTCGGTGTGTGTGTGTGTGTGTGTTGTCGGTGTGTGTGTGTGTGTGTTGTCGGTGTGTATGTGTGTGTGTTGTCAGTGTGTGTGTGTGTGTTGTCGGTGTGTGTGTGTGTGTTGTCGGTGTGTGTGTGTGTGTGTGTGTGTTGTCGGTGTGTATGTGTGTGTGTTGTCAGTGTGTGTGTGTGTGTGTTGTCAGTGTGTGTGTGTGTTGTCGGTGTGTGTGTGTGTGTGTGTGTTGTCGGTGTGTGTGTGTGTGTTGTCGGTGTGTGTGTGTGTGTTGTCGGTGTGTATGTGTGTGTGTTGTCAGTGTGTGTGTGTGTGTGTGTTGTCGGTGTGTGTGTGTGTGTTGTCGGTGTGTGTGTGTGTGTGTGTGTGTTGTCGGTGTGTATGTGTGTGTGTTGTCAGTGTGTGTGTGTGTGTGTTGTCAGTGTGTGTGTGTTTATGTTTTGTCGGTGTGTGTGTGTGTGTTGTCGGTGTGTGTGTGTGTGTGTGATGTCGGTGTGTGTGTGTGTTGTCGGTGTGTGTGTGTGTGTGTGTTGGCGGTGTGTGTGTGTGTTGTCGGTTTGTGTGTGTGTGTGTGTGTTGTCGGTGTGTGTGTGTGTGTTGTCGGTGTGTGTGTGTGTTGTCGGTGTGTGTGTGTGTGTTGTGTGTGTGTGTTGTCGGTGTGTGTGTGTGTGTGTGTTGTCGGTGTGTGTGTGTTGTCGGTGTGTGTGTGTGTTGTCGGTGTGTGTGTGTGTGTTGTCGGTGTGTGTGTGTGTGTGTTGTCGGTTTGTGTGTGTGTGTGTGTGTTGTCGGTGTGTGTGTGTGTGTTGTCGGTGTGTGTGTGTGTGTGTTGTCGGTGTGTGTGTGTTGTGTGTGTGTGTCGGTGTGTGTGTGTTGTCGGTGTGTGTGTGTGTGTGTGTGTTGTCGGTGTGTGTGTGTGTGTGTTGTCGGTGTGTGTGTGTTGTGTGTGTGTGTCGGTGTGTGTGTGTTGTCGGTGTGTGTGTGTGTGTGTGTTGTCGGTGTGTGTGTGTGTGTTGTCAGTGTGTGTGTGTGTGTGTTGTCGGTGTGTGTGTGTGTGTGTTGTCGGTGTGTGTGTGTGTGTGTGTTGTCGGTGTGTATGTGTGTGTGTTGTCAGTGTGTGTGTGTGTGTGTGTTGTCAGTGTGTGTGTGTTTATGTTTTGTCGGTGTGTGTGTGTGTTGTCGGTGTGTGTGTGTGTGTGTGTTGTCGGTGTGTGTGTGTGTTGTCGGTGTGTGTGTGTGTGTTGTCGGTGTGTGTGTGTGTGTGTTGTCGGTTTGTGTGTGTGTGTGTGTGTTGTCGGTGTGTGTGTGTGTGTTGTCGGTGTGTGTGTGTGTTGTCGGTGTGTGTGTGTGTGTTGTGTGTGTGTGTTGTCGGTGTGTGTGTGTGTGTGTGTTGTCGGTGTGTGTGTGTTGTCGGTGTGTGTGTGTGTTGTCGGTGTGTGTGTGTGTGTTGTCGGTGTGTGTGTGTGTTGTCGGTTTGTGTGTGTGTGTGTGTGTGTTGTCGGTGTGTGTGTGTGTGTTGTCGGTGTGTGTGTGTGTGTGTTGTCGGTGTGTGTGTGTTGTGTGTGTTTTTTTTGGTGTGTGTGTGTTGTCGGTGTGTGTGTGTGTGTGTTGTCGGTGTGTGTGTGTGTGTGTTGTCGGTGTGTGTGTGTGTGTTGTCGGTGTGTGTGTGTGTGTTGTGTGTGTGTGTCGGTGTGTGTGTGTTGTCGGTGTGTGTGTGTGTGTTGTCGGTGTGTGTGTGTGTGTGTTGTCGGTGTGTGTGTGTGTGTTGTCAGTGTGTGTGTGTGTGTGTTGTCGGTGTGTGTGTGTGTGTTGTCGGTGTGTGTGTGTGTTGTCGGTGTGTGTGTGTGTGTTGTGTGTGTGTGTTGTCGGTGTGTGTGTGTGTGTTGTCGGTGTGTGTGTGTGTGTTGTGTGTGTGTGTTGTCGGTGTGTGTGTGTGTGTGTGTTGTCGGTGTGTGTGTGTTGTCGGTGTGTGTGTGTGTTGTCGGTGTGTGTGTGTGTGTTGTCGGTGTGTGTGTGTGTTGTCGGTTTGTGTGTGTGTGTGTGTGTTGTCGGTGTGTGTGTGTGTGTTGTCGGTGTGTGTGTGTGTGTGTTGTCGGTGTGTGTGTGTTGTGTGTGTGTGTCGGTGTGTGTGTGTTGTCGGTGTGTGTGTGTGTGTGTTGTCGGTGTGTGTGTGTGTGTGTTGTCGGTGTGTGTGTGTGTGTGTGTGTGTGTGTGTGTGTGTGTGTGTGTGTGTCGGTGTGTGTGTGTGTGTTGTCGGTGTGTGTGTGTGTGTGTGTTGTGTGTGTGTGTCGGTGTGTGTGTGTTGTCGGTGTGTGTGTGTGTGTGTGTTGTCGGTGTGTGTGTGTGTGTGTTGTCGGTGTGTGTGTGTGTGTTGTCTGTGTGTGTGTGTGTGTTGTCGGTGTGTGTGTGTGTGTGTGTGTGTTGTCGGTGTGTGTGTGTGTGTGTGTTGTCGGTGTGTGTGTGTGTGTGTTGTCGGTGTGTGTGTGTGTGTGTTGTCGGTGTGTGTGTGTGTTGTCGGTGTGTGTGTGTGTGTTGTCGGTGTGTGTGTGTGTGTGTTGTCGGTGTGTGTGTGTGTGTGTGTTGTCGGTGTGTGTGTGTGTGTTGTCGGTGTGTGTGTGTGTGTTGTCGGTGTGTGTGTGTGTGTTGTCGGTGTGTATGTGTGTGTGTTGTCAGTGTGTGTGTGTGTGTGTTGTCGGTGTGTGTGTGTTTATGTGTTGTCGGTGTGTGTGTGTGTTGTCGGTGTGTGTGTGTGTGTTGTCGGTGTGTGTGTGTGTTGTCGGTGTGTGTGTGTGTGTTGTCGGTGTGTGTGTGTGTGTGTGTTGTCGGTTTGTGTGTGTGTGTGTGTGTGTGTTGTCGGTGTGTGTCTGTGTGTTGTCGGTGTGTTTGTGTGTGTGTTGTCGGTGTGTGTGTGTTGTGTGTGTGTGTCGGTGTGTGTGTGTTGTCGGTGTGTGTGTGTGTGTGTTGTCGGTGTGTGTGTGTGTGTGTGTTGTCGGTGTGTGTGTGTGTGTTGTCAGTGTGTGTGTGTGTGTGTGTTGTCGGTGTGTGTGTGTGTGTGTTGTCAGTGTGTGTGTGTGTGTGTGTTGTCGGTGTGTGTGTGTGTGTGTTGTCGGTGTGTGTGTGTGTGTGTGTGTGTTGTCGGTGTGTGTGTGTTGTCGGTGTGTGTGTGTGTTGTCGGTGTGTGTGTGTGTGTTGTCGGTGTGTGTGTGTGTGTTGTCGGTGTGTGTGTGTGTGTTGTCGGTGTGTGTGTGTGTGTTGTCGGTGTATGTGTGTGTGTTGTCGGTGTGTATGTGTGTGTGTTGTCAGTGTGTGTGTGTGTGTGTGTTGTCGGTGTGTGTCTGTGTTGTCGGTGTGTGTGTGTGTGTTGTCGGTGTGTGTGTGTGTGTGTGTTGTCGGTTTGTGTGTGTGTGTGTGTGTGTGTTGTCGGTGTGTGTCTGTGTGTTGTCGGTGTGTTTGTGTGTGTGTTGTCGGTGTGTGTGTGTTGTGTGTGTGTGTCGGTGTGTGTGTGTTGTCGGTGTGTGTGTGTGTGTGTTGTCGGTGTGTGTGTGTGTGTGTTGTCGGTGTGTGTGTGTGTGTTGTCAGTGTGTGTGTGTGTGTGTGTTGTCGGTGTGTGTGTGTGTGTGTGTGTTGTCAGTGTGTGTGTGTGTGTGTGGTGTCGGTGTGTGTGTGTGTGTGTTGTCGGTGTGTGTGTGTGTGTGTGTGTGTGTGTGTGTTGTCGGTGTGTGTGTGTTGTCGGTGTGTGTGTGTGTTGTCGGTGTGTGTGTGTGTGTTGTCGGTGTGTGTGTGTGTGTGTGTTGTCGGTGTGTGTGTGTGTGTTGTCGGTGTGTGTGTGTGTGTGTGTTGTCGGTGTGTGTGTGTGTGTGTGTTGTCGGTGTGTGTGTGTGTGTTGTCGGTGTGTGTGTGTGTGTTGTCGGTGTGTGTGTGTGTGTGTGTTGTCGGTGTGTGTGTGTGTGTTGTCGGTGTGTGTGTGTGTGTGTGTTGTCGGTGTGTGTGTGTGTGTGTGTTGTCGGTGTCTGTGTGTGTGTTGTCGGTGTGTATGTGTGTTGTCGGTGTGTGTGTGTGTGTGTTGTCGTTGTGTGTGTGTGTGTGTGTTGTCGGTGTGTGTTTGTGTGTTGTCGGTGTGTGTGTGTGTGTGTTGTCGGTGTGTGTGTGTGTGTGTTGTGTGTGTGTGTGTGTGTTGTCGGTGTGTGTGTGTGTTGTCAGTGTGTGTGTGTGTGTGTTGTCGGTGTGTGTGTGTTGTCGGTGTGTGTGTGTGTGTGTGTGTGTTGTCGGTGTGTGTGTGTGTGTGTGTGTTGTCGGTGTGTGTGTGTGTTGTCGGTGTGTGTGTGTGTGTTGTCGGTGTGTGTGTGTGTGTGTTGTCGGTGTGTGTGTGTGTGTGTGTTGTCGGTGTGTGTGTGTGTGTTGTCGGTGTGTGTGTGTGTGTTGTCGGTGTGTGTGTGTGTGTTGTCGATGTGTATGTGTGTGTGTTGTCAGTGTGTGTGTGTGTGTGTTGTCGGTGTGTGTGTGTTTATGTGTTGTCGGTGTGTGTGTGTGTGTGTTGTCGGTGTGTGTGTGTGTGTGTGTTGTCGGTGTGTGTGTGTGTTGTCGGTGTGTGTGTGTGTGTTGTCGGTGTGTGTGTGTGTGTGTGTTGTCGGTTTGTGTGTGTGTGTGTGTGTGTGTTGTCGGTGTGTGTCTGTGTGTTGTCGGTGTGTTTGTGTGTGTGTTGTCGGTGTGTGTGTGTTGTGTGTGTGTGTCGGTGTGTGTGTGTTGTCGGTGTGTGTGTGTGTGTGTTGTCGGTGTGTGTGTGTGTGTGTTGTCGGTGTGTGTGTGTGTGTGTTGTCAGTGTGTGTGTGTGTGTGTGTTGTCGGTGTGTGTGTGTGTGTGTGTGTGTTGTCAGTGTGTGTGTGTGTGTGTGTTGTCGGTGTGTGTGTGTGTGTGTTGTCGGTGTGTGTGTGTGTGTGTGTGTGTGTGTGTGTGTGTGTGTGTGTGTTGTCGGTGTGTGTGTGTTGTCGGTGTGTGTGTGTGTTGTCGGTGTGTGTGTGTGTGTTGTCGGTGTGTGTGTGTGTGTGTGTTGTCGGTGTGTGTGTGTGTGTGTGTTGTCGGTGTGTGTGTGTGTGTTGTCGGTGTGTGTGTGTGTGTTGTCGGTGTATGTGTGTGTGTTGTCGGTGTGTATGTGTGTGTGTTGTCAGTGTGTGTGTGTGTGTGTTGTCGGTGTGTGTGTGTGTGTTGTCGGTGTGTGTGTGTGTGTGTTGTCGGTGTGTGTGTGTGTGTGTGTTGTCGGTGTGTGTGTGTGTTGTCGGTGTGTGTGTGTGTGTTGTCGGTGTGTGTGTGTGTTGTCAGTCTGTGTGTGTGTGTGTTGTCGGTGTGTGTGTGTGTGTTGTCGGTGTCTGTGTGTGTTGTCGGTGTGTGTGTGTGTGTTGTGTGTGTGTGTTGTCGGTGTGTGTGTGTTGTCGGTGTGTGTGTGTTGTCGGTGTGTGTGTGTGTGTGTTGTCGGTGTGTGTGTGTGTTGTCGGTGTGTGTGTGTGTGTTGTGTGTGTGTGTTGTCGGTGTGTGTGTGTGTGTTGTCGATGTGTGTGTGTGTGTGTTGTCGGTGTGTGTGTGTGTGTGTTGTGTGTGTGTGTGTTGTCGGTGTGTGTGTGTGTGTTGTTGGTGTGTGTGTGTGTGTGTTGTGTGTGTGTGTGTTGTCGGTGTGTGTGTGTGTGTGTGTTGTCGGTGTGTGTGTGTGTGTGTTGTCGGTGTGTGTGTGTGTGTGTTGTCGATGTGTGTGTGTGTGTGTGTTGTCGGTGTGTGTGTGTGTTGTCGGTGTGTGTGTGTGTGTGTGTGTGTTGTCGGTGTCTGTGTGTGTGTTGTCGGTGTGTGTGTGTGTTGTCGGTGTGTGTGTGTGTGTGTTGTCGTTGTGTGTGTGTGTGTGTGTTGTCGGTGTGTGTTTGTGTGTTGTCGGTGTGTGTGTGTTGTCGGTGTGTGTGTGTGTGTGTTGTGTGTGTGTGTGTGTGTGTTGTCGGTGTGTGTGTGTGTTGTCAGTGTGTGTGTGTGTGTGTTGTCGGTGTGTGTGTGTTGTCGGTGTGTGTGTGTGTGTGTGTGTGTGTTGTCGGTGTGTGTGTGTGTGTGTGTGTGTGTGTTGTGTGTGTGTGTGTGTGTTGTCGGTGTGTGTGTGTGTTGTCAGTGTGTGTGTGTGTGTGTTGTCGGTGTGTGTGTGTTGTCGGTGTGTGTGTGTGTGTGTGTTGTCGGTGTGTGTTTGTGTGTTGTCGGTGTGTGTGTGTGTGTGTTGTCGGTGTGTGTGTGTGTGTTGTGTGTGTGTGTGTGTGTTGTCGGTGTGTGTGTGTGTTGTCAGTGTGTGTGTGTGTGTGTTGTCGGTGTGTGTGTGTTGTCGGTGTGTGTGTGTGTGTGTGTGTGTTGTCGGTGTGTGTGTGTGTGTGTGTGTGTTGTCGGTGTGTGTGTGTGTGTGTGTTGCTGGTGTGTGTGTGTGTTGTCGGTGTGTGTGTGTGTGTGTTGTCGGTGTGTGTGTGTGTGTGTTGTCGGTGTGTGTGTGTGTGTGTTGTCGGTGTGTGTGTGTTGTGTGTGTGTGTTGTCGGTGTGTGTGTGTGTGTTGTCGATGTGTGTGTGTGTGTGTTGTCGGTGTGTGTGTGTGTGTGTTGTGTGTGTGTGTGTTGTCGGTGTGTGTGTGTGTGTTGTTGGTGTGTGTGTGTGTGTGTTGTGTGTGTGTGTGTTGTCGGTGTGTGTGTGTGTGTGTGTGTTGTCGGTGTGTGTGTGTGTGTGTTGTCGGTGTGTGTGTGTGTGTGTTGTCGATGTGTGTGTGTGTGTGTGTTGTCGGTGTGTGTGTGTGTTGTCGGTGTGTGTGTGTGTGTGTGTTGTCGGTGTCTGTGTGTGTGTTGTCGGTGTGTGTGTGTGTTGTCGGTGTGTGTGTGTGTGTGTTGTCGTTGTGTGTGTGTGTGTGTGTTGTCGGTGTGTGTTTGTGTGTTGTCGGTGTGTGTGTGTGTGTGTTGTCGGTGTGTGTGTGTGTGTGTTGTGTGTGTGTGTGTGTGTGTTGTCGGTGTGTGTGTGTGTTGTGTGTGTGTGTGTGTGTTGTCGGTGTGTGTGTGTGTTGTCAGTGTGTGTGTGTGTGTGTTGTCGGTGTGTGTGTGTTGTCGGTGTGTGTGTGTGTGTGTGTGTGTTGTCGGTGTGTGTGTGTGTGTGTGTGTGTTGTCGGTGTGTGTGTGTGTGTGTGTTGCTGGTGTGTGTGTGTGTGTTGTCGGTGTGTGTGTGTGTGTGTTGTCGGTGTGTGTGTGTGTGTGTTGTCGGTGTGTGTGTGTGTGTGTTGTCGGTGTGTGTGTGTTGTGTGTGTGTGTTGTCGGTGTGTGTGTGTGTGTTGTCGATGTGTGTGTGTGTGTGTTGTCGGTGTGTGTGTGTGTGTGTTGTGTGTGTGTGTGTTGTCGGTGTGTGTGTGTGTGTTGTTGGTGTGTGTGTGTGTGTGTTGTGTGTGTGTGTGTTGTCGGTGTGTGTGTGTGTGTGTGTTGTCGGTGTGTGTGTGTGTGTGTTGTCGGTGTGTGTGTGTGTGTGTTGTCGATGTGTGTGTGTGTGTGTGTTGTCGGTGTGTGTGTGTGTTGTCGGTGTGTGTGTGTGTGTGTGTTGTCGGTGTCTGTGTGTGTGTTGTCGGTGTGTGTGTGTGTTGTCGGTGTGTGTGTGTGTGTGTTGTCGTTGTGTGTGTGTGTGTGTGTTGTCGGTGTGTGTTTGTGTGTTGTCGGTGTGTGTGTGTGTGTGTTGTCGGTGTGTGTGTGTGTGTGTTGTGTGTGTGTGTGTGTGTGTTGTCGGTGTGTGTGTGTGTTGTCAGTGTGTGTGTGTGTGTGTTGTCGGTGTGTGTGTGTTGTCGGTGTGTGTGTGTGTGTGTGTGTGTGTTGTCGGTGTGTGTGTGTGTGTGTGTGTGTGTGTTGTGTGTGTGTGTGTGTGTTGTCGGTGTGTGTGTGTGTTGTCAGTGTGTGTGTGTGTGTGTTGTCGGTGTGTGTGTGTTGTCGGTGTGTGTGTGTGTGTGTTGTCGGTGTGTGTGTGTGTTGTCGGTGTGTGTGTGTGTGTGTTGTCAGTGTGTGTGTGTGTGTGTTGTCGGTGTGTGTGTGTTTATGTGTTGTCTGTGTGTGTGTGTGTGTGTGTTGTCGGTGTGTGTGTGTGTGTGTGTTGTCGGTGTGTGTGTGTTTTGTCGGTGTGTGTGTGTGTGTGTGTGTGTTGTCGGTGTGTGTGTGTGTTGTCGGTGTGTGTGTGTGTGTGTTGTCGGTGTGTGTGTGTGTGTTGTGTGTGTGTGTGTTGTCGGTGTGTGTGTGTTGTTGGTGTGTGTGTGTGTGTGTGTGTGTTGTCGGTGTGTGTGTGTGTTGTCGGTGTGTGTGTGTTGTGTGTGTGTGTGTTGTCGGTGTGTGTGTGTGTTGTCGGTGTGTGTGTGTGTGTGTTGTCGGTGTGTGTGTGTGTGTTGTGTGTGTGTGTGTTGTCGGTGTGTGTGTTGTCGGTGTGTGTGTGTGTGTGTGTGTGTGTTGTCGGTGTGTGTGTGTGTGTTGTCGGTGTGTGTGTGTGTGTGTGTTGTCGGTGTGTGTGTGTGTGTCTTGTCAGTGTGTGTGTGTGTGTGTTGTCGGTGTGTGTGTGTGTGTGTGTGTGTTGTCGTTGTGTGTGTGTTGTCGGTGTGTGTATGTGTGTTGTCGGTGTGTGTGTGTGTTGTCGGTGTGTGTGTGTGTGTGTTGCTGGTGTGTGTGTGTGTGTTGTCGGTGTGTGTGTGTGTGTTGTCGGTGTGTGTGTGTGTGTGTGTGTTGTCGGTGTGTGTGTGTGTGTGTGTGTTGTCGGTGTGTGTGTGTGTGTGTTGTCGGTGTGTGTGTGTGTGTGTGGTCGTTGTGTGTGTGTCTGTTGTCGGTGTGTGAGTGTGTGTTGTCGGTGTGTGTGTGTGTGTGTTGTCGGTGTGTGTGTGTGTTGTCGGTGTGTGTGTGTGTGTTGTGTGTGTGTGTGTGTGTTGTCGGTGTGTGTGTGTGTGCTGTCGGTGTGTGTGTGTGTGTGTGTGTGTTGTCGGTGTGTGTGTGTGTGTTGTCGGTGTGTGTGTGTGTCTGTTGTCGGTGTGTGTGTGTGTGTGTTGCTGGTGTGTGTGTGTGTGTTGTCGGTGTGTGTGTGTGTGTTGTCGGTGTGTGTGTGTGTGTTGTCGGTGTGTGTGTGTGTGTTGTCGGTGTGTGTGTGTGTGTGTTGTCGGTGTGTGTGTGTGTGTGTGTTGTCGGTGTGTATGTGTGTGTGTTGTCAGTGTGTGTGTGTGTGTGTTGTCAGTGTGTGTGTGTTGTCGGTGTGTGTGTGTGTGTGTGTGTGTGTTGTCGGTGTGTGTGTGTGTGTTGTCGGTGTGTTTGTGTGTGTTGTCGGTGTGTATGTGTGTGTGTTGTCAGTGTGTGTGTGTGTGTGTGTTGTCGGTGTGTGTGTGTGTGTTGTCGGTGTGTGTGTGTGTGTGTGTGTGTTGTCGGTGTGTATGTGTGTGTGTTGTCAGTGTGTGTGTGTGTGTGTGTGTTGTCAGTGTGTGTGTGTTTATGTTTTGTCGGTGTGTGTGTGTGTGTGTTGTCGGTGTGTGTGTGTGATGTCGGTGTGTGTGTGTGTTGTCGGTGTGTGTGTGTGTGTTGGCGGTGTGTGTGTGTGTTGTCGGTGTGGGTGTGTGTGTTGTCGGTGTGTATGTGTGTGTGTTGTCGGTGTGTGTGTGTGTGTGTTGTCGGTGTGTGTGTGTTGTGTGTGTGTCGGTGTGTGTGTGTTGTCGGTGTGTGTGTGTGTGTGTGTGTGTTGTCGGTGTGTATGTGTGTGTGTTGTCAGTGTGTGTGTGTGTGTGTTGTCAGTGTGTGTGTGTTGTCGGTGTGTGTGTGTGTGTGTGTGTGTGTTGTCGGTGTGTGTGTGTGTGTTGTCGGTGTGTGTGTGTGTGTTGTCGGTGTGTATGTGTGTGTGTTGTCAGTGTGTGTGTGTGTGTGTGTTGTCGGTGTGTGTGTGTGATGTCGGTGTGTGTGTGTGTTGTCGGTGTGTGTGTGTGTGTTGGCGGTGTGTGTGTGTGTTGTCGGTTTGTGTGTGTGTGTGTGTGTTGTCGGTGTGTGTGTGTTGTCGGTGTGTGTGTGTGTTGTCGGTGTGTGTGTGTGTGTTGTGTGTGTGTGTTGTCGGTGTGTGTGTGTGTGTGTGTTGTCGGTGTGTGTGTGTTGTCGGTGTGTGTGTGTGTTGTCGGTGTGTGTGTGTGTGTTGTCGGTGTGTATGTGTGTGTGTTGTCAGTGTGTGTGTGTGTGTGTGTTGTCGGTGTGTGTGTGTTTATGTGTTGTCAGTGTGTGTGTGTGTGTGTTGTCGGTGTGTGTGTGTGTGTGTTGTCGGTGTGTGTGTGTGTTGTCGGTGTGTGTGTGTGTGTTGTCGGTGTGTGTGTGTGTGAGTTGTCGGTGTGTATGTGTGTGTGTTGTCAGTGTGTGTGTGTGTGTTGTCCGTGTGTGTGTGTGTGTTGTCGGTGTGTGTGTGTGTGTGTGTGTGTTGTCGGTGTGTATGTGTGTGTGTTGTCAGTGTGTGTGTGTGTGTGTTGTCAGTGTGTGTGTGTCTTGTCGGTGTGTGTGTGTGTGTGTGTGTGTGTGTGTTGTCGGTGTGTGTGTGTGTGTTGTCGGTGTGTGTGTGTGTGTTGTCGGTGTGTATGTGTGTGTGTTGTCAGTGTGTGTGTGTGTGTGTGTTGTCGGTGTGTGTGTGTGTGTTGTCGGTGTGTGTGTGTGTGTGTGTGTTGTCGGTGTGTATGTGTGTGTGTTGTCAGTGTGTGTGTGTGTGTGTTGTCAGTGTGTGTGTGTTTATGTTTTGTCGGTGTGTGTGTGTGTGTGTTGTCGGTGTGTGTGTGTGTGTGTGATGTCGGTGTGTGTGTGTGTTGTCGGTGTGTGTGTGTGTGTGTGTTGGCGGTGTGTGTGTGTGTTGTCGGTTTGTGTGTGTGTGTGTGTGTTGTCGGTGTGTGTGTGTGTGTTGTCGGTGTGTGTGTGTGTTGTCGGTGTGTGTGTGTGTGTTGTGTGTGTGTGTTGTCGGTGTGTGTGTGTGTGTGTGTTGTCGGTGTGTGTGTGTTGTCGGTGTGTGTGTGTGTTGTCGGTGTGTGTGTGTGTGTTGTCGGTGTGTGTGTGTGTGTGTGTGTGTTGTCGGTGTGTATGTGTGTGTGTTGTCAGTGTGTGTGTGTGTGTGTTGTCAGTGTGTGTGTGTTGTCGGTGTGTGTGTGTGTGTGTGTGTGTGTTGTCGGTGTGTGTGTGTGTGTTGTCGGTGTGTGTGTGTGTGTTGTCGGTGTGTATGTGTGTGTGTTGTCAGTGTGTGTGTGTGTGTGTGTTGTCGGTGTGTGTGTGTGTGTTGTCGGTGTGTGTGTGTGTGTGTGTGTGTTGTCGGTGTGTATGTGTGTGTGTTGTCAGTGTGTGTGTGTGTGTGTGTTGTCAGTGTGTGTGTGTTTATGTTTTGTCGGTGTGTGTGTGTGTGTGTTGTCGGTGTGTGTGTGTGATGTCGGTGTGTGTGTGTGTTGTCGGTGTGTGTGTGTGTGTTGGCGGTGTGTGTGTGTGTTGTCGGTTTGTGTGTGTGTGTGTGTGTTGTCGGTGTGTGTGTGTGTGTTGTCGGTGTGTGTGTGTGTTGTCGGTGTGTGTGTGTGTGTTGTGTGTGTGTGTTGTCGGTGTGTGTGTGTGTGTGTGTTGTCGGTGTGTGTGTGTTGTCGGTGTGTGTGTGTGTGTTGTCGGTGTGTGTGTGTGTGTTGTCGGTGTGTATGTGTTGTCAGTGTGTGTGTGTGTGTGTTGTCGGTGTGTGTGTGTTTATGTGTTGTCAGTGTGTGTGTGTGTGTGTTGTCGGTGTGTGTGTGTGTGTGTGTTGTCGGTGTGTGTGTGTGTGTGTTGTCGGTGTGTATGTGTGTGTGTTGTCAGTGTGTGTGTGTGTGTTGTCGGTGTGTGTGTGTGTGTTGTCGGTGTGTGTGTGTGTGTGTGTGTGTTGTCGGTGTGTATGTGTGTGTGTTGTCAGTGTGTGTGTGTGTGTGTTGTCAGTGTGTGTGTGTGTTGTCGGTGTGTGTGTGTGTGTGTGTGTTGTCGGTGTGTGTGTGTGTGTTGTCGGTGTGTGTGTGTGTGTTGTCGGTGTGTATGTGTGTGTGTTGTCAGTGTGTGTGTGTGTGTGTGTTGTCGGTGTGTGTGTGTGTGTTGTCGGTGTGTGTGTGTGTGTGTGTGTGTTGTCGGTGTGTATGTGTGTGTGTTGTCAGTGTGTGTGTGTGTGTGTTGTCAGTGTGTGTGTGTTTATGTTTTGTCGGTGTGTGTGTGTGTGTGTTGTCGGTGTGTGTGTGTGTGTGTGATGTCGGTGTGTGTGTGTGTTGTCGGTGTGTGTGTGTGTGTGTGTTGGCGGTGTGTGTGTGTGTTGTCGGTTTGTGTGTGTGTGTGTGTGTTGTCGGTGTGTGTGTGTGTGTTGTCGGTGTGTGTGTGTGTTGTCGGTGTGTGTGTGTGTGTTGTGTGTGTGTGTTGTCGGTGTGTGTGTGTGTGTGTGTTGTCGGTGTGTGTGTGTTGTCGGTGTGTGTGTGTGTTGTCGGTGTGTGTGTGTGTGTTGTCGGTGTGTGTGTGTGTGTGTTGTCGGTTTGTGTGTGTGTGTGTGTGTTGTCGGTGTGTGTGTGTGTGTTGTCGGTGTGTGTGTGTGTGTGTTGTCGGTGTGTGTGTGTTGTGTGTGTGTGTCGGTGTGTGTGTGTTGTCGGTGTGTGTGTGTGTGTGTGTTGTCGGTGTGTGTGTGTGTGTGTTGTCGGTGTGTGTGTGTTGTGTGTGTGTGTCGGTGTGTGTGTGTTGTCGGTGTGTGTGTGTGTGTGTGTTGTCGGTGTGTGTGTGTGTGTTGTCAGTGTGTGTGTGTGTGTGTTGTCGGTGTGTGTGTGTGTGTGTTGTCGGTGTGTGTGTGTGTGTGTGTGTTGTCGGTGTGTATGTGTGTGTGTTGTCAGTGTGTGTGTGTGTGTGTGTTGTCAGTGTGTGTGTGTTTATGTTTTGTCGGTGTGTGTGTGTGTTGTCGGTGTGTGTGTGTGTGTGTGTTGTCGGTGTGTGTGTGTGTTGTCGGTGTGTGTGTGTGTGTTGTCGGTGTGTGTGTGTGTGTGTTGTCGGTTTGTGTGTGTGTGTGTGTGTTGTCGGTGTGTGTGTGTGTGTTGTCGGTGTGTGTGTGTGTTGTCGGTGTGTGTGTGTGTGTTGTGTGTGTGTGTTGTCGGTGTGTGTGTGTGTGTGTGTTGTCGGTGTGTGTGTGTTGTCGGTGTGTGTGTGTGTTGTCGGTGTATGTGTGTGTGTTGTCGGTGTGTGTGTGTGTTGTCGGTTTGTGTGTGTGTGTGTGTTGTCGGTGTGTGTGTGTGTGTTGTCGGTGTGTGTGTGTGTGTGTTGTCGGTGTGTGTGTGTTGTGTGTGTGTGTTGGTGTGTGTGTGTTGTCGGTGTGTGTGTGTGTGTGTTGTCGGTGTGTGTGTGTGTGTGTTGTCGGTGTGTGTGTGTGTGTGTGGTGTGTGTGTGTGTGTGTGTGTGTGTGTTGTCGGTGTGTGTGTGTGTGTTGTCGGTGTGTGTGTGTGTGTTGTGTGTGTGTGTCGGTGTGTGTGTGTTGTCGGTGTGTGTGTGTGTGTTGTCGGTGTGTGTGTGTGTGTGTTGTCGGTGTGTGTGTGTGTGTTGTCAGTGTGTGTGTGTGTGTGTTGTCGGTGTGTGTGTGTGTGTTGTCGGTGTGTGTGTGTGTTGTCGGTGTGTGTGTGTGTGTTGTGTGTGTGTGTGTTGTCGGTGTGTGTGTGTGTTGTCGGTGTGTGTGTGTGTGTTGTGTGTGTGTGTTGTCGGTGTGTGTGTGTGTGTGTGTTGTCGGTGTGTGTGTGTTGTCGGTGTGTGTGTGTGTTGTCGGTGTGTGTGTGTGTGTTGTCGGTGTGTATGTGTTGTCAGTGTGTGTGTGTGTGTGTTGTCGGTGTGTGTGTGTTTATGTGTTGTCAGTGTGTGTGTGTGTGTGTTGTCGGTGTGTGTGTGTGTGTGTGTTGTCGGTGTGTGTGTGTGTGTGTTGTCGGTGTGTATGTGTGTGTGTTGTCAGTGTGTGTGTGTGTGTTGTCGGTGTGTGTGTGTGTGTTGTCGGTGTGTGTGTGTGTGTGTGTGTGTTGTCGGTGTGTATGTGTGTGTGTTGTCAGTGTGTGTGTGTGTGTGTTGTCAGTGTGTGTGTGTGTTGTCGGTGTGTGTGTGTGTGTGTGTTGTCGGTGTGTGTGTGTGTGTTGTCGGTGTGTGTGTGTGTGTTGTCGGTGTGTATGTGTGTGTGTTGTCAGTGTGTGTGTGTGTGTGTGTTGTCGGTGTGTGTGTGTGTGTTGTCGGTGTGTGTGTGTGTGTGTGTGTGTGTTGTCGGTGTGTATGTGTGTGTGTTGTCAGTGTGTGTGTGTGTGTGTTGTCAGTGTGTGTGTGTTTATGTTTTGTCGGTGTGTGTGTGTGTGTGTTGTCGGTGTGTGTGTGTGTGTGTGATGTCGGTGTGTGTGTGTGTTGTCGGTGTGTGTGTGTGTGTGTGTTGGCGGTGTGTGTGTGTGTTGTCGGTTTGTGTGTGTGTGTGTGTGTTGTCGGTGTGTGTGTGTGTGTTGTCGGTGTGTGTGTGTGTTGTCGGTGTGTGTGTGTGTGTTGTGTGTGTGTGTTGTCGGTGTGTGTGTGTGTGTGTGTTGTCGGTGTGTGTGTGTTGTCGGTGTGTGTGTGTGTTGTCGGTGTGTGTGTGTGTGTTGTCGGTGTGTGTGTGTGTGTGTTGTCGGTTTGTGTGTGTGTGTGTGTGTTGTCGGTGTGTGTGTGTGTGTTGTCGGTGTGTGTGTGTGTGTGTTGTCGGTGTGTGTGTGTTGTGTGTGTGTGTCGGTGTGTGTGTGTTGTCGGTGTGTGTGTGTGTGTGTGTTGTCGGTGTGTGTGTGTGTGTGTTGTCGGTGTGTGTGTGTTGTGTGTGTGTGTCGGTGTGTGTGTGTTGTCGGTGTGTGTGTGTGTGTGTGTTGTCGGTGTGTGTGTGTGTGTTGTCAGTGTGTGTGTGTGTGTGTTGTCGGTGTGTGTGTGTGTGTGTTGTCGGTGTGTGTGTGTGTGTGTGTTGTCGGTGTGTATGTGTGTGTGTTGTCAGTGTGTGTGTGTGTGTGTGTTGTCAGTGTGTGTGTGTTTATGTTTTGTCGGTGTGTGTGTGTGTTGTCGGTGTGTGTGTGTGTGTGTGTTGTCGGTGTGTGTGTGTGTTGTCGGTGTGTGTGTGTGTGTTGTCGGTGTGTGTGTGTGTGTGTTGTCGGTTTGTGTGTGTGTGTGTGTGTTGTCGGTGTGTGTGTGTGTGTTGTCGGTGTGTGTGTGTGTTGTCGGTGTGTGTGTGTGTGTTGTGTGTGTGTGTTGTCGGTGTGTGTGTGTGTGTGTGTTGTCGGTGTGTGTGTGTTGTCGGTGTGTGTGTGTGTTGTCGGTGTGTGTGTGTGTGTTGTCGGTGTGTGTGTGTGTTGTCGGTTTGTGTGTGTGTGTGTGTGTGTTGTCGGTGTGTGTGTGTGTGTTGTCGGTGTGTGTGTGTGTGTGTTGTCGGTGTGTGTGTGTTGTGTGTGTGTGTTGGTGTGTGTGTGTTGTCGGTGTGTGTGTGTGTGTGTTGTCGGTGTGTGTGTGTGTGTGTTGTCGGTGTGTGTGTGTGTGTGTGTGTGTGTGTGTGTGTGTGTGTGTGTGTGTGTTGTCGGTGTGTGTGTGTGTGTTGTCGGTGTGTGTGTGTGTGTTGTGTGTGTGTGTCGGTGTGTGTGTGTTGTCGGTGTGTGTGTGTGTGTTGTCGGTGTGTGTGTGTGTGTGTTGTCGGTGTGTGTGTGTGTGTTGTCAGTGTGTGTGTGTGTGTGTTGTCGGTGTGTGTGTGTGTGTTGTCGGTGTGTGTGTGTGTTGTCGGTGTGTGTGTGTGTGTTGTGTGTGTGTGTTGTCGGTGTGTGTGTGTGTGTTGTCGGTGTGTGTGTGTGTGTTGTGTGTGTGTGTTGTCGGTGTGTGTGTGTGTGTGTGTTGTCGGTGTGTGTGTGTTGTCGGTGTGTGTGTGTGTTGTCGGTGTGTGTGTGTGTGTTGTCGGTGTGTGTGTGTGTTGTCGGTTTGTGTGTGTGTGTGTGTGTTGTCGGTGTGTGTGTGTGTGTTTTCGGTGTGTGTGTGTGTGTGTTGTCGGTGTGTGTGTGTTGTGTGTGTGTGTCGGTGTGTGTGTGTTGTCGGTGTGTGTGTGTGTGTGTTGTCGGTGTGTGTGTGTGTGTGTTGTCGGTGTGTGTGTGTGTGTGTGTGTGTGTGTGTGTGTGTGTGTGTGTGTGTCGGTGTGTGTGTGTGTGTTGTCGGTGTGTGTGTGTGTGTGTGTTGTGTGTGTGTGTCGGTGTGTGTGTGTTGTCGGTGTGTGTGTGTGTGTGTGTTGTCGGTGTGTGTGTGTGTGTGTTGTCGGTGTGTGTGTGTGTGTTGTCTGTGTGTGTGTGTGTGTTGTCGGTGTGTGTGTGTGTGTGTGTGTGTTGTCGGTGTGTGTGTGTGTGTGTGTTGTCGGTGTGTGTGTGTGTGTGTTGTCGGTGTGTGTGTGTGTGTGTTGTCGGTGTGTGTGTGTGTTGTCGGTGTGTGTGTGTGTGTTGTCGGTGTGTGTGTGTGTGTGTTGTCGGTGTGTGTGTGTGTGTGTGTTGTCGGTGTGTGTGTGTGTGTTGTCGGTGTGTGTGTGTGTGTTGTCGGTGTGTGTGTGTGTGTTGTCGTGTGTATGTGTGTGTGTTGTCAGTGTGTGTGTGTGTGTGTTGTCGGTGTGTGTGTGTTTATGTGTTGTCGGTGTGTGTGTGTGTTGTCGGTGTGTGTGTGTGTGTGTGTTGTCGGTTTGTGTGTGTGTGTGTGTGTGTGTTGTCGGTGTGTGTCTGTGTGTTGTCGGTGTGTTTGTGTGTGTGTTGTCGGTGTGTGTGTGTTGTGTGTGTGTGTCGGTGTGTGTGTGTTGTCGGTGTGTGTGTGTGTGTGTTGTCGGTGTGTGTGTGTGTGTGTTGTCGGTGTGTGTGTGTGTGTTGTCAGTGTGTGTGTGTGTGTGTGTTGTCGGTGTGTGTGTGTGTGTGTGTGTTGTCAGTGTGTGTGTGTGTGTGTGTTGTCGGTGTGTGTGTGTGTGTGTTGTCGGTGTGTGTGTGTGTGTGTGTGTGTGTGTGTTGTCGGTGTGTGTGTGTTGTCGGTGTGTGTGTGTGTTGTCGGTGTGTGTGTGTGTGTTGTCGGTGTGTGTGTGTGTGTTGTCGGTGTGTGTGTGTGTGTTGTCGGTGTGTGTGTGTGTGTTGTCGGTGTATGTGTGTGTGTTGTCGGTGTGTATGTGTGTGTGTTGTCAGTGTGTGTGTGTGTGTGTGTTGTCGGTGTGTGTCTGTGTTGTCGGTGTGTGTGTGTGTGTTGTCGGTGTGTGTGTGTGTGTGTGTTGTCGGTTTGTGTGTGTGTGTGTGTGTTGTCGGTGTGTGTCTGTGTGTTGTCGGTGTGTTTGTGTGTGTGTTGTCGGTGTGTGTGTGTTGTGTGTGTGTGTCGGTGTGTGTGTGTTGTCGGTGTGTGTGTGTGTGTGTTGTCGGTGTGTGTGTGTGTGTGTTGTCGGTGTGTGTGTGTTGTCAGTGTGTGTGTGTGTGTGTGTGTTGTCGGTGTGTGTGTGTGTGTGTGTGTTGTCAGTGTGTGTGTGTGTGTGTGGTGTCGGTGTGTGTGTGTGTGTGTTGTCGGTGTGTGTGTGTGTGTGTGTGTGTGTGTGTTGTCGGTGTGTGTGTGTTGTCGGTGTGTGTGTGTGTTGTCGGTGTGTGTGTGTGTGTTGTCGGTGTGTGTGTGTGTGTGTGTTGTCGGTGTGTGTGTGTGTGTTGTCGGTGTGTGTGTGTGTGTGTGTTGTCGGTGTGTGTGTGTGTGTGTGTTGTCGGTGTGTGTGTGTGTGTTGTCGGTGTGTGTGTGTGTGTTGTCGGTGTGTGTGTGTGTGTGTGTTGTCGGTGTGTGTGTGTGTGTTGTCGGTGTGTGTGTGTGTGTGTGTTGTCGGTGTGTGTGTGTGTGTGTGTTGTCGGTGTCTGTGTGTGTGTTGTCGGTGTGTATGTGTGTTGTCGGTGTGTGTGTGTGTGTGTTGTCGTTGTGTGTGTGTGTGTGTGTTGTCGGTGTGTGTTTGTGTGTTGTCGGTGTGTGTGTGTGTGTGTTGTCGGTGTGTGTGTGTGTGTGTTGTGTGTGTGTGTGTGTGTTGTCGGTGTGTGTGTGTGTTGTCAGTGTGTGTGTGTGTGTGTTGTCGGTGTGTGTGTGTTGTCGGTGTGTGTGTGTGTGTGTGTGTGTTGTCGGTGTGTGTGTGTGTGTGTTGTCGGTGTGTGTGTGTGTTGTCGGTGTGTGTGTGTGTGTTGTCGGTGTGTGTGTGTGTGTGTTGTCGGTGTGTGTGTGTGTGTGTGTTGTCGGTGTGTGTGTGTGTGTTGTCGGTGTGTGTGTGTGTGTTGTCGGTGTGTGTGTGTTGTCGATGTGTATGTGTGTGTGTTGTCAGTGTGTGTGTGTGTGTGTTGTCGGTGTGTGTGTGTTTATGTGTTGTCGGTGTGTGTGTGTGTGTTGTCGGTGTGTGTGTGTGTGTGTGTTGTCGGTGTGTGTGTGTGTTGTCGGTGTGTGTGTGTGTGTTGTCGGTGTGTGTGTGTGTGTGTGTTGTCGGTTTGTGTGTGTGTGTGTGTGTGTGTTGTCGGTGTGTGTCTGTGTGTTGTCGGTGTGTTTGTGTGTGTGTTGTCGGTGTGTGTGTGTTGTGTGTGTGTGTCGGTGTGTGTGTGTTGTCGGTGTGTGTGTGTGTGTGTTGTCGGTGTGTGTGTGTGTGTGTTGTCGGTGTGTGTGTGTGTGTGTTGTCAGTGTGTGTGTGTGTGTGTGTTGTCGGTGTGTGTGTGTGTGTGTGTGTGTTGTCAGTGTGTGTGTGTGTGTGTGTTGTCGGTGTGTGTGTGTGTGTGTTGTCGGTGTGTGTGTGTGTGTGTGTGTGTGTGTGTGTGTGTGTTGTCGGTGTGTGTGTGTTGTCGGTGTGTGTGTGTGTTGTCGGTGTGTGTGTGTGTGTTGTCGGTGTGTGTGTGTGTGTTGTCGGTGTGTGTGTGTGTGTGTGTTGTCGGTGTGTGTGTGTGTGTTGTCGGTGTGTG
>NW_027675416.1:102500-202500 GCF_965601325.2 Salmo salar
GTGTGTGTGTTGTCGTGTGTGTGTGTGTGTGTGTTGTCGGTGTGTGTGTGTGTGTTGTCGGTGTGTGTGTGTGTGTGTTGTCGGTGTGTGTGTGTGTGTTGTCGGTGTGTGTGTGTGTGTTGTCGGTGTGTGTGTGTGTGTGTTGTCGTTGTGTGTGTGTGTGTGTGTTGTCGGTGTGTGTTTGTGTGTTGTCGGTGTGTGTGTGTGTGTGTTGTCGGTGTGTGTGTGTGTGTGTTGTGTGTGTGTGTGTGTGTGTTGTCGGTGTGTGTGTGTGTGTGTTGTCGTGTGTGTGTGTGTGTGTTGTCGGTGTGTGTGTGTGTGTCGTGTGTGTGTGTGTGTGTGTGTGTGTGTTGTCGGTGTGTGTGTGTGTGTGTGTGTGTGTGTGTGTGTGTGTGTGTGTGTTGTCGGTGTGTGTGTGTGTTGTCGGTGTGTGTGTGTGTGTGTTGTCGGTGTGTGTGTGTTGTCGGTGTGTGTGTGTGTGTGTTGTCGGTGTGTGTGTGTGTTGTCGGTGTGTGTGTGTGTGTGTTGTCAGTGTGTGTGTGTGTGTGTTGTCGGTGTGTGTGTGTTTGTGTTGTCGGTGTGTGTGTGTGTGTGTTGTCGGTGTGTGTGTGTGTGTGTGTTGTCGGTGTGTGTGTGTGTTGTCGTGTGTGTGTGTGTGTGTGTGTGTTGTCGGTGTGTGTGTGTGTGTTGTCGGTGTGTGTGTGTGTGTGTTGTCGGTGTGTGTGTGTGTGTCGGTGTGTGTGTGTGTGTTGTCGGTGTGTGTGTGTGTGTTGTCGTGTGTGTGTGTGTGTGTTGTCGGTGTGTATGTGTGTGTGTTGTCAGTGTGTGTGTGTGTGTGTTGTCAGTGTGTGTGTGTTATGTTTTGTCGGTGTGTGTGTGTGTGTGTTGTCGGTGTGTGTGTGTGTGTGTGATGTCGGTGTGTGTGTGTGTTGTCGGTGTGTGTGTGTGTGTGTGTTGGCGGTGTGTGTGTGTGTTGTCGGTTTGTGTGTGTGTGTGTGTGTTGTCGGTGTGTGTGTGTGTGTTGTCGGTGTGTGTGTGTGTGGTGTCGGTGTGTGTGTGTGTGTGTGTGTGTGTGTGTTGTCGGTGTGTGTGTGTGTGTGTGTTGTCGGTGTGTGTGTGTTGTCGGTGTGTGTGTGTGTTGTCGGTGTGTGTGTGTGTGTTGTCGGTGTGTGTGTGTGTGTGTTGTCGGTGTGTGTGTGTGTGTGTGTGTTGTCGGTGTGTGTGTGTGTGTTGTCGGTGTGTGTGTGTGTGTGTTGTCGGTGTGTGTGTGTTGTGTGTGTGTGTCGGTGTGTGTGTGTTGTCGGTGTGTGTGTGTGTGTGTGTTGTCGGTGTGTGTGTGTGTGTGTTGTCGGTGTGTGTGTGTTGTGTGTGTGTGTCGGTGTGTGTGTGTTGTCGGTGTGTGTGTGTGTGTGTGTTGTCGGTGTGTGTGTGTGTGTTGTCAGTGTGTGTGTGTGTGTGTTGTCGGTGTGTGTGTGTGTGTGTTGTCGGTGTGTGTGTGTGTGTGTGTTGTCGGTGTGTATGTGTGTGTGTTGTCAGTGTGTGTGTGTGTGTGTGTTGTCAGTGTGTGTGTGTGTATGTTTTGTCGGTGTGTGTGTGTGTTGTCGGTGTGTGTGTGTGTGTGTGTTGTCGGTGTGTGTGTGTGTTGTCGGTGTGTGTGTGTGTGTTGTCGGTGTGTGTGTGTGTGTGTTGTCGGTTGTGTGTGTGTGTGTGTGTTGTCGGTGTGTGTGTGTGTGTTGTCGGTGTGTGTGTGTGTGTGTCGGTGTGTGTGTGTGTGTTGTGTGTGTGTGTTGTCGGTGTGTGTGTGTGTGTGTGTTGTCGGTGTGTGTGTGTTGTCGGTGTGTGTGTGTGTTGTCGGTGTGTGTGTGTGTGTTGTCGGTGTGTGTGTGTGTTGTCGGTTTGTGTGTGTGTGTGTGTGTGTTGTCGGTGTGTGTGTGTGTGTTGTCGGTGTGTGTGTGTGTGTGTTGTCGGTGTGTGTGTGTTGTGTGTGTGTGTTGGTGTGTGTGTGTTGTCGGTGTGTGTGTGTGTGTGTTGTCGGTGTGTGTGTGTGTGTGTTGTCGGTGTGTGTGTGTGTGTGTGTGTGTGTGTGTGTGTGTGTGTGTGTGTGTGTGTGTTGTCGGTGTGTGTGTGTGTGTTGTCGGTGTGTGTGTGTGTGTTGTGTGTGTGTGTCGTGTGTGTGTGTGTTGTCGGTGTGTGTGTGTGTGTTGTCGGTGTGTGTGTGTGTGTGTTGTCGGTGTGTGTGTGTGTGTTGTCAGTGTGTGTGTGTGTGTGTGTTGTCGGTGTGTGTGTGTGTGTTGTCGGTGTGTGTGTGTGTTGTCGGTGTGTGTGTGTGTGTTGTGTGTGTGTGTTGTCGGTGTGTGTGTGTGTGTTGTCGGTGTGTGTGTGTGTGTTGTGTGTGTGTGTTGTCGGTGTGTGTGTGTGTGTGTGTTGTCGGTGTGTGTGTGTTGTCGGTGTGTGTGTGTGTTGTCGGTGTGTGTGTGTGTGTTGTCGGTGTGTGTGTGTGTTGTCGGTTTGTGTGTGTGTGTGTGTGTTGTCGGTGTGTGTGTGTGTGTTTTCGGTGTGTGTGTGTGTGTGTTGTCGGTGTGTGTGTGTTGTGTGTGTGTGTCGGTGTGTGTGTGTTGTCGGTGTGTGTGTGTGTGTGTTGTCGGTGTGTGTGTGTGTGTGTTGTCGGTGTGTGTGTGTGTGTGTGTGTGTGTGTGTGTGTGTGTGTGTGTGTGTCGGTGTGTGTGTGTGTGTTGTCGGTGTGTGTGTGTGTGTGTGTTGTGTGTGTGTGTCGGTGTGTGTGTGTTGTCGGTGTGTGTGTGTGTGTGTGTTGTCGGTGTGTGTGTGTGTGTGTTGTCGGTGTGTGTGTGTGTGTTGTCTGTGTGTGTGTGTGTGTTGTCGGTGTGTGTGTGTGTGTGTGTGTGTTGTCGGTGTGTGTGTGTGTGTGTGTTGTCGGTGTGTGTGTGTGTGTGTTGTCGGTGTGTGTGTGTGTGTGTTGTCGGTGTGTGTGTGTGTTGTCGGTGTGTGTGTGTGTGTTGTCGGTGTGTGTGTGTGTGTGTTGTCGGTGTGTGTGTGTGTGTGTGTTGTCGGTGTGTGTGTGTGTGTTGTCGGTGTGTGTGTGTGTGTTGTCGGTGTGTGTGTGTGTGTTGTCGGTGTGTATGTGTGTGTGTTGTCAGTGTGTGTGTGTGTGTGTTGTCGGTGTGTGTGTGTTTATGTGTTGTCGGTGTGTGTGTGTGTTGTCGGTGTGTGTGTGTGTGTGTGTTGTCGGTTTGTGTGTGTGTGTGTGTGTGTGTTGTCGGTGTGTGTCTGTGTGTTGTCGGTGTGTTTGTGTGTGTGTTGTCGGTGTGTGTGTGTTGTGTGTGTGTGTCGGTGTGTGTGTGTTGTCGGTGTGTGTGTGTGTGTGTTGTCGGTGTGTGTGTGTGTGTGTTGTCGGTGTGTGTGTGTGTGTTGTCAGTGTGTGTGTGTGTGTGTGTTGTCGGTGTGTGTGTGTGTGTGTGTGTTGTCAGTGTGTGTGTGTGTGTGTGTTGTCGGTGTGTGTGTGTGTGTGTTGTCGGTGTGTGTGTGTGTGTGTGTGTGTGTGTGTTGTCGGTGTGTGTGTGTTGTCGGTGTGTGTGTGTGTTGTCGGTGTGTGTGTGTGTGTGTGTCGGTGTGTGTGTGTGTGTTGTCGGTGTGTGTGTGTGTGTTGTCGGTGTGTGTGTGTGTGTTGTCGGTGTATGTGTGTGTGTTGTCGGTGTGTATGTGTGTGTGTTGTCAGTGTGTGTGTGTGTGTGTGTTGTCGGTGTGTGTCTGTGTTGTCGGTGTGTGTGTGTGTGTTGTCGGTGTGTGTGTGTGTGTGTGTTGTCGGTTTGTGTGTGTGTGTGTGTGTTGTCGGTGTGTGTCTGTGTGTTGTCGGTGTGTTTGTGTGTGTGTTGTCGGTGTGTGTGTGTTGTGTGTGTGTGTCGGTGTGTGTGTGTTGTCGGTGTGTGTGTGTGTGTGTTGTCGGTGTGTGTGTGTGTGTGTTGTCGGTGTGTGTGTGTTGTCAGTGTGTGTGTGTGTGTGTGTGTTGTCGGTGTGTGTGTGTGTGTGTGTGTTGTCAGTGTGTGTGTGTGTGTGTGGTGTCGGTGTGTGTGTGTGTGTGTTGTCGGTGTGTGTGTGTGTGTGTGTGTGTGTGTGTTGTCGGTGTGTGTGTGTTGTCGGTGTGTGTGTGTGTTGTCGGTGTGTGTGTGTGTGTTGTCGGTGTGTGTGTGTGTGTGTGTTGTCGGTGTGTGTGTGTGTGTTGTCGGTGTGTGTGTGTGTGTGTGTTGTCGGTGTGTGTGTGTGTGTGTGTTGTCGGTGTGTGTGTGTGTGTTGTCGGTGTGTGTGTGTGTGTTGTCGGTGTGTGTGTGTGTGTGTGTTGTCGGTGTGTGTGTGTGTGTTGTCGGTGTGTGTGTGTGTGTGTGTTGTCGGTGTGTGTGTGTGTGTGTGTTGTCGGTGTCTGTGTGTGTGTTGTCGGTGTGTATGTGTGTTGTCGGTGTGTGTGTGTGTGTGTTGTCGTTGTGTGTGTGTGTGTGTGTTGTCGGTGTGTGTTTGTGTGTTGTCGGTGTGTGTGTGTGTGTGTTGTCGGTGTGTGTGTGTGTGTGTTGTGTGTGTGTGTGTGTGTTGTCGGTGTGTGTGTGTGTTGTCAGTGTGTGTGTGTGTGTGTTGTCGGTGTGTGTGTGTTGTCGGTGTGTGTGTGTGTGTGTGTGTGTTGTCGGTGTGTGTGTGTGTGTGTGTGTTGTCGGTGTGTGTGTGTGTTGTCGGTGTGTGTGTGTGTGTTGTCGGTGTGTGTGTGTGTGTGTTGTCGGTGTGTGTGTGTGTGTGTGTTGTCGGTGTGTGTGTGTGTGTTGTCGGTGTGTGTGTGTGTGTTGTCGGTGTGTGTGTGTTGTCGATGTGTATGTGTGTGTGTTGTCAGTGTGTGTGTGTGTGTGTTGTCGGTGTGTGTGTGTTTATGTGTTGTCGGTGTGTGTGTGTGTGTTGTCGGTGTGTGTGTGTGTGTGTGTTGTCGGTGTGTGTGTGTGTTGTCGGTGTGTGTGTGTGTGTTGTCGGTGTGTGTGTGTGTGTGTGTTGTCGGTTTGTGTGTGTGTGTGTGTGTGTGTTGTCGGTGTGTGTCTGTGTGTTGTCGGTGTGTTTGTGTGTGTGTTGTCGGTGTGTGTGTGTTGTGTGTGTGTGTCGGTGTGTGTGTGTTGTCGGTGTGTGTGTGTGTGTGTTGTCGGTGTGTGTGTGTGTGTGTTGTCGGTGTGTGTGTGTGTGTGTTGTCAGTGTGTGTGTGTGTGTGTGTTGTCGGTGTGTGTGTGTGTGTGTGTGTGTTGTCAGTGTGTGTGTGTGTGTGTGTTGTCGGTGTGTGTGTGTGTGTGTTGTCGGTGTGTGTGTGTGTGTGTGTGTGTGTGTGTGTGTGTGTTGTCGGTGTGTGTGTGTTGTCGGTGTGTGTGTGTGTTGTCGGTGTGTGTGTGTGTGTTGTCGGTGTGTGTGTGTGTGTTGTCGGTGTGTGTGTGTGTGTGTGTTGTCGGTGTGTGTGTGTGTGTTGTCGGTGTGTGTGTGTGTGTTGTCGGTGTATGTGTGTGTGTTGTCGGTGTGTATGTGTGTGTGTTGTCAGTGTGTGTGTGTGTGTGTGTTGTCGGTGTGTGTGTGTGTGTTGTCGGTGTGTGTGTGTGTGTGTTGTCGGTGTGTGTGTGTGTGTGTGTTGTCGGTGTGTGTGTGTGTTGTCGGTGTGTGTGTGTGTTGTCGGTGTGTGTGTGTGTTGTCAGTCTGTGTGTGTGTGTTGTCGGTGTGTGTGTGTGTGTTGTCGGTGTCTGTGTGTGTTGTCGGTGTGTGTGTGTGTGTTGTGTGTGTGTGTTGTCGGTGTGTGTGTGTTGTCGGTGTGTGTGTGTTGTCGGTGTGTGTGTGTGTGTGTTGTCGGTGTGTGTGTGTGTGTGTTGTCGGTGTGTGTGTGTGTGTTGTGTGTGTGTGTTGTCGGTGTGTGTGTGTGTGTTGTCGATGTGTGTGTGTGTGTGTTGTCGGTGTGTGTGTGTGTGTTGTGTGTGTGTGTGTTGTCGGTGTGTGTGTGTGTGTTGTTGGTGTGTGTGTGTGTGTGTTGTGTGTGTGTGTGTTGTCGGTGTGTGTGTGTGTGTGTGTTGTCGGTGTGTGTGTG
Organism: Salmo salar; assembly: GCF_965601325.2. Classification (NCBI taxonomy): domain Eukaryota; kingdom Metazoa; phylum Chordata; class Actinopteri; order Salmoniformes; family Salmonidae; genus Salmo; species Salmo salar. The sequence continues at coordinate 108,604 of NW_027675416.1, forward strand.
TGTGTGTTGTCGGTGTGTGTGTGTGTGTGTTGTCGATGTGTGTGTGTGTGTGTGTTGTCGGTGTGTGTGTGTGTTGTCGGTGTGTGTGTGTGTGTGTGTTGTCGGTGTCTGTGTGTGTGTTGTCGGTGTGTGTGTGTTGTCGGTGTGTGTGTGTGTGTGTTGTCGTTGTGTGTGTGTGTGTGTGTTGTCGGTGTGTGTTTGTGTGTTGTCGGTGTGTGTGTGTTGTCGGTGTGTGTGTGTGTGTGTTGTGTGTGTGTGTGTGTGTGTTGTCGGTGTGTGTGTGTGTTGTCAGTGTGTGTGTGTGTGTGTTGTCGGTGTGTGTGTGTTGTCGGTGTGTGTGTGTGTGTGTGTGTGTGTTGTCGGTGTGTGTGTGTGTGTGTGTGTTGTGTGTGTGTGTGTGTGTTGTCGGTGTGTGTGTGTGTTGTCAGTGTGTGTGTGTGTGTGTTGTCGGTGTGTGTGTGTTGTCGGTGTGTGTGTGTGTGTGTGTTGTCGGTGTGTGTTTGTGTGTTGTCGGTGTGTGTGTGTGTGTGTTGTCGGTGTGTGTGTGTGTTGTGTGTGTGTGTGTGTGTTGTCGGTGTGTGTGTGTGTTGTCAGTGTGTGTGTGTGTGTGTTGTCGGTGTGTGTGTGTTGTCGGTGTGTGTGTGTGTGTGTGTGTGTTGTCGGTGTGTGTGTGTGTGTGTGTGTGTTGTCGGTGTGTGTGTGTGTGTGTGTTGCTGGTGTGTGTGTGTGTGTTGTCGGTGTGTGTGTGTGTGTGTTGTCGGTGTGTGTGTGTGTGTGTTGTCGGTGTGTGTGTGTGTGTGTTGTCGGTGTGTGTGTGTTGTGTGTGTGTGTTGTCGGTGTGTGTGTGTGTGTTGTCGATGTGTGTGTGTGTGTGTTGTCGGTGTGTGTGTGTGTGTGTTGTGTGTGTGTGTTGTCGGTGTGTGTGTGTGTGTTGTCGATGTGTGTGTGTGTGTGTTGTCGGTGTGTGTGTGTGTGTGTTGTGTGTGTGTGTGTTGTCGGTGTGTGTGTGTGTGTTGTTGGTGTGTGTGTGTGTGTGTTGTGTGTGTGTGTGTTGTCGGTGTGTGTGTGTGTGTGTGTTGTCGGTGTGTGTGTGTGTGTGTTGTCGGTGTGTGTGTGTGTGTGTTGTCGATGTGTGTGTGTGTGTGTGTTGTCGGTGTGTGTGTGTGTTGTCGGTGTGTGTGTGTGTGTGTGTTGTCGGTGTCTGTGTGTGTGTTGTCGGTGTGTGTGTGTGTTGTCGGTGTGTGTGTGTGTGTGTTGTCGTTGTGTGTGTGTGTGTGTGTTGTCGGTGTGTGTTTGTGTGTTGTCGGTGTGTGTGTGTGTGTGTTGTCGGTGTGTTTGTGTGTGTGTTGTGTGTGTGTGTGTGTGTGTGTTGTCGGTGTGTGTGTGTGTTGTGTGTGTGTGTGTGTGTTGTCGGTGTGTGTGTGTGTTGTCAGTGTGTGTGTGTGTGTGTGTGTTGTCGGTGTGTGTGTGTTGTCGGTGTGTGTGTGTGTGTGTGTGTGTTGTCGGTGTGTGTGTGTGTGTGTGTGTGTTGTCGGTGTGTGTGTGTGTGTGTTGCTGGTGTGTGTGTGTGTGTTGTCGGTGTGTGTGTGTGTGTGTTGTCGGTGTGTGTGTGTGTGTGTTGTCGGTGTGTGTGTGTGTGTGTTGTCGGTGTGTGTGTGTTGTGTGTGTGTGTTGTCGGTGTGTGTGTGTGTGTTGTCGATGTGTGTGTGTGTGTGTTGTCGGTGTGTGTGTGTGTGTGTTGTGTGTGTGTGTGTTGTCGGTGTGTGTGTGTGTGTTGTTGGTGTGTGTGTGTGTCTGTTGTGTGTGTGTGTGTTGTCGGTGTGTGTGTGTGTGTGTGTTGTCGGTGTGTGTGTGTGTGTGTTGTCGGTGTGTGTGTGTGTGTGTTGTCGATGTGTGTGTGTGTGTGTGTTGTCGGTGTGTGTGTGTGTGTTGTCGGTGTGTGTGTGTGTGTGTGTTGTCGGTGTCTGTGTGTGTGTTGTCGGTGTGTGTGTGTGTTGTCGGTGTGTGTGTGTGTGTGTTGTCGTTGTGTGTGTGTGTGTGTGTTGTCGGTGTGTGTTTGTGTGTTGTCGGTGTGTGTGTGTGTGTGTTGTCGGTGTGTGTGTGTGTGTGTTGTGTGTGTGTGTGTGTGTGTTGTCGGTGTGTGTGTGTGTGTGTTGTCAGTGTGTGTGTGTGTGTGTTGTCGGTGTGTGTGTGTTGTCGGTGTGTGTGTGTGTGTGTGTGTGTTGTCGGTGTGTGTGTGTGTGTGTGTGTGTGTGTTGTGTGTGTGTGTGTGTGTTGTCGGTGTGTGTGTGTGTTGTCAGTGTGTGTGTGTGTGTGTTGTCGGTGTGTGTGTGTTGTCGGTGTGTGTGTGTGTTGTCGGTGTGTGTGTGTGTTGTCGGTGTGTGTGTGTGTGTGTTGTCAGTGTGTGTGTGTGTGTGTTGTCGGTGTGTGTGTGTTTATGTGTTGTCTGTGTGTGTGTGTGTGTGTGTTGTCGGTGTGTGTGTGTGTGTGTGTTGTCGGTGTGTGTGTGTTTTGTCGGTGTGTGTGTGTGTGTGTGTGTGTTGTCGGTGTGTGTGTGTGTTGTCGGTGTGTGTGTGTGTGTGTTGTCGGTGTGTGTGTGTGTGTTGTGTGTGTGTGTGTTGTCGGTGTGTGTGTGTTGTTGGTGTGTGTGTGTGTGTGTGTGTGTTGTCGGTGTGTGTGTGTGTTGTCGGTGTGTGTGTGTTGTGTGTGTGTGTGTTGTCGGTGTGTGTGTGTGTTGTCGGTGTGTGTGTGTGTGTGTTGTCGTGTGTGTGGTGTGTGGTGTGTGTGTGTTGTCGGTGTGTGTGTGTCGGTGTGTGTGTGTGTGTGTGTGTGTGTTGTCGGTGTGTGTGTGTGTGTTGTCGGTGTGTGTGTGTGTGTGTGTTGTCGGTGTGTGTGTGTGTGTCTTGTCAGTGTGTGTGTGTGTGTGTTGTCGGTGTGTGTGTGTGTGTGTGTGTGTTGTCGTTGTGTGTGTGTTGTCGGTGTGTGTATGTGTGTTGTCGGTGTGTGTGTGTGTTGTCGGTGTGTGTGTGTGTGTGTTGCTGGTGTGTGTGTGTGTGTTGTCGGTGTGTGTGTGTGTGTTGTCGGTGTGTGTGTGTGTGTGTGTGTTGTCGGTGTGTGTGTGTGTGTGTGTGTTGTCGGTGTGTGTGTGTGTGTGTTGTCGGTGTGTGTGTGTGTGTGTGGTCGTTGTGTGTGTGTCTGTTGTCGGTGTGTGAGTGTGTGTTGTCGGTGTGTGTGTGTGTGTGTTGTCGGTGTGTGTGTGTGTTGTCGGTGTGTGTGTGTGTGTTGTGTGTGTGTGTGTGTGTGTTGTCGGTGTGTGTGTGTGTGCTGTCGGTGTGTGTGTGTGTGTGTGTGTGTTGTCGGTGTGTGTGTGTGTGTTGTCGGTGTGTGTGTGTGTCTGTTGTCGGTGTGTGTGTGTGTGTGTTGCTGGTGTGTGTGTGTGTGTTGTCGGTGTGTGTGTGTGTGTTGTCGGTGTGTGTGTGTGTGTTGTCGGTGTGTGTGTGTGTGTTGTCGGTGTGTGTGTGTGTGTGTTGTCGGTGTGTGTGTGTGTGTGTGGTCGTTGTGTGTGTGTCTGTTGTCGGTGTGTGAGTGTGTGTTGTCGGTGTGTGTGTGTGTGTGTTGTCGGTGTGTGTGTGTGTCTGTTGTCGGTGTGTGTGTGTGTGTGTTGCTGGTGTGTGTGTGTGTGTTGTCGGTGTGTGTGTGTGTGTTGTCGGTGTGTGTGTGTGTGTTGTCGGTGTGTGTGTGTGTGTTGTCGGTGTGTGTGTGTGTGTGTTGTCGGTGTGTGTGTGTGTGTGTGGTCGTTGTGTGTGTGTCTGTTGTCGGTGTGTGAGTGTGTGTTGTCGGTGTGTGTGTGTGTGTGTTGTCGGTGTGTGTGTGTGTTGTCGGTGTGTGTGTGTGTGTTGTGTGTGTGTGTGTGTGTTGTCGGTGTGTGTGTGTGTGTGTGCTGTCGGTGTGTGTGTGTGTGTGTGTGTGTTGTCTGTGTGTGTGTGTTGTCGGTGTGTGTGTGTGTGTGTTTTCGGTGTGTGTGTGTGTGTGTGTTGTCGGTGTGTATGTGTTGTCAGTGTGTGTCTGTGTGTTATCGGTGTGTGTGTGTGTGTGTGTGTGTGTTGTCGGTGTGTGTGTGTCTGTGTTGTCAGTGTGTGTGTGTGTGTGTGTTGTCGGTGTGTGTGTGTGTGTTGTGGGTGTGTGTGTGTGTGTGTTGTCGGTGTGTGTGTGTGTGTTGCTGGTGTTTGTTTGTGTGTGTGTTGTCGGTGTGTGTGTGTGTGTGTTGTCGGCTGTGTGTGTGTGTGTGTGCGTGTTGTCGGTGTGTGTGTGTGTGTGTTGTCGGTGTGTTTGTGTGTGTTGTCGGTGTGTGTGTGTGTGTTGTTGGTGTGTGTGTGTGTGTTGTCGGTGTGTGTGTGTGTTGCTGGTGTTTGTTTGTGTGTGTGTTGTCGGTGTGTGTGTGTGTGTGTGTGTTGTCGGTGTGTGTGTGTGTGTGTGTGTGTGTGTGTGTGTGTTGTCGGTGTGTGTGTGTGTTGTCGGTGTGTGTGTGTGTGTTGTCGGTGTGTGTGTGTGTGTTGTCGTTGTGTTTGTGTGTGTGTGTTGTCGTTGTGTGTGTGTGTGTGTTGTCGGTGTGTGTGTGTGTGTTGTGTGTGTGTGTGTTGTCAGTGTGTGTGTGTTGTCGGTGTGTGTGTGTGTGTGTTGTCGGTGTGTGTGTGTGTGTGTGTGTTGTCAGTGTGTGTGTGTGTGTGTTGTTGGTGTGTGTGTGTGTGTGTTGTCGGTGTGTGTGTGTTGTCGGTGTGTGTGTGTGTGTTGTCGGTGTGTGTGTGTGTAGTCGGTGTGTGTGTGTGTGTGTGTGTGTGTGTTGTCGGTGTGTGTGTGTGTGTGTGTTGTCGGTGTGTGTGTGTGTGTGTGTGTGTGTGTGTGTATTGTCGGTGTGTGTGTGTGTTGTCGATGTGTGTGTGTTGTGTGTGTGTGTGTGTGTGTTGTCGGTGTGTGTGTGTGTGTTGTCGGTGTGTGTGTGTGTGTTGTCGGTGTGTGTGTGTGTGTTGTGTGTGTGTTGTCGGTGTGTGTGTGTGTGTGTGTTGTCGGTGTGTGTGTGTGTGTGTGTTGTCGGTGTGTGTGTGTGTGTGTGTTGCCGGTGTGTGTGTGTGTGTTGTCGGTGTGTGTGTGTTGTCGGTGTGTGTGTGTGTGTGTGTTGTCGGTGTGTGTGTGTGTGTGTTGTCGGTGTGTGAGTGTGTGTGTGTTGTCGGTGTGTGTGTGTGTGTTGTCGGTGTGTGTGTGTGTGTGTTGTCGGTGTGTGTGTAGTCTGGGTGTGTGTGTGTGTGTGTGTGTGTGTGTGTTGTCGGTGTGTGTGTGTTGTTGGTGTGTGTGTGTGTGTGTGTGTGTTGTCGGTGTGTGTGTGTGTTGTCGGTGTGTGTGTGTTGTGTGTGTGTGTGTTGTCGGTGTGTGTGTGTGTTGTCGGTGTGTGTGTGTGTGTTGTCGGTGTGTGTGTGTGTGTTGTGTGTGTGTGTGTTGTGTGTGTGTGTGTTGTCGGTGTGTGTGTGTGTGTGTGTGTGTGTTGTCGGTGTGTGTGTTGTCGGTGTGTGTGTGTGTGTTGTCGGTGTGTGTGTGTGTGTGTGTTGTCGGTGTGTGTGTGTGTGTCTTGTCAGTGTGTGTGTGTGTGTGTTGTCGGTGTGTGTGTGTGTGTGTGTGTGTGTTGTCGTTGTGTGTGTGTTGTCGGTGTGTGTATGTGTGTTGTCGGTGTGTGTGTGTGTGTTGTCGGTGTGTGTGTGTGTGTGTTTTGCCTGTGTGTGTGTGTGTGTTGTCGGTGTGTGTGTGTGTGTGTGTGTGTGTTGTCGGTGTGTGTGTGTGTTGTCGGTGTGTGTGTGTGTGTGTTGTCGGTGTGTGTGTGTGTGTGTGGTCGTTGTGTGTGTGTCTGTTGTCGGTGTGTGAGTGTGTGTTGTCGGTGTGTGTGTGTGTGTGTTGTCGGTGTGTGTGTGTGTTGTCGGTGTGTGTGTGTGTGTTGTGTGTGTGTGTGTGTGTGTTGTCGGTGTGTGTGTGTGTGTGTGCTGTCGGTGTGTGTATGTGTGTGTGTGTGTTGTCTGTGTGTGTGTGTTGTCGGTGTGTGTGTGTGTGTGTGTGTTGTCGGTGTGTGTGTGTTGTCGGTGTGTGTGTGTGTGTTGTCAGTGTGTGTCTGTGTGTTATCGGTGTGTGTGTGTGTGTGTGTGTTGTCGGTGTGTGTGTGTGTCTGTGTTGTCGGTGTGTGTGTGTGTGTGTTGTCGGTGTGTGTGTTGTCTGTGTGTGTGTGTGTGTGTGTTGTCAGTGTGTGTGTGTGTGTGTGTGTGTGTTGTCGGTGTGTGTGTGTGTGTGTGTGTGTTGTCAGTGTGTGTATGTGTGTGTTGTCAGTGTGTGTGTGTGTGTGTGTTGTCGGTGTGTGTGTGTGTGTGTTGTCGGTGTGTGTGTGTGTTGTCGGTGTGTGTGTGTGTTTGTTGTCGGTGTGTGTGTGTGTGTGTGTTGTCGGTGTGTGTGTGTGTGTGTGTTGTCGGTGTGTGTGTGTGTGTTGTCGGTGTGTGTGTGTGTGTGTGTGTGTTGTCGGTGTGTGTGTGTGTGTGTTGTCAGTGTGTGTGTGTGTGTGTTGTCGGTGTGTGTGTGTTTATGTGTTGTCTGTGTGTGTGTGTGTGTGTTGTCGGTGTGTGTGTGTGTGTGTGTTGTCGGTGTGTGTGTGTTTTGTCGGTGTGTGTGTGTGTGTGTTGTCGGTGTGTGTGTGTGTGTGTTTTCGGTGTGTGTGTGTGTGTTGTGTGTGTGTGTGTTGTCGGTGTGTGTGTGTGTGTGTGTGTGTTGTCGGTGTGTGTGTGTGTGTGTGGTGTCGGTGTGTGTGTGTTGTCGGTGTGTGTGTGTGTGTTGTCGGTGTGTGTGTGTGTGTGTGTTGTCGGTGTGTGTGTGAGTGTGTGTGTGTGTGTGTGTGTGTGTTGTCGGTGTGTGTGTGTGTTGTCGGTGTGTGTGTGTTGTGTGTGTGTGTGTGTGTTGTCGATGTGTGTGTGTGTGTTGTCGGTGTGTGTGTGTGTGATGTCGGTGTGTTTGTGTGTGTGTGTTGTCGTTGTGTGTGTGTGTGTGTTGTCGTTGTGTGTGTGTTGTGTGTGTGTGTGTTGTCGGTGTGTGTGTGTGTGTGTTGTCGGTGTGTGTGTGTGTGTGTTGTCGGTGTGTGTGTGTGTTGTCGGTGTGTGTGTGTGTGTGTGTGTTGTCGGTGTGTGTGTGTGTGTTGTCGGTGTGTGTGTGTGTGTGTAGTCTGGGTGTGTGTGTGTGTGTGTGTGTGTGTTGTCGGTGTGTGTGTGTTGTTGGTGTGTGTGTGTGTGTGTGTGTGTTGTCGGTGTGTGTGTGTGTTGTCGGTGTGTGTGTGTTGTGTGTTGTCGGTGTGTGTGTGTGTTGTCGGTGTGTGTGTGTGTGTGTTGTCGGTGTGTGTGTGTGTGTTGTGTGTGTGTGTATTGTCGGTGTGTGTGTTGTCGGTGTGTGTGTGTGTGTGTGTGTGTGTTGTCGGTGTGTGTGTGTTGTCGGTGTGTGTGTGTGTGTTGTCGGTGTGTGTGTGTGTGTGTGTTGTCGGTGTGTGTGTGTGTGTCTTGTCAGTGTGTGTGTGTGTGTGTTGTCGGTGTGTGTGTGTGTGTGTGTTTGTTGTCGTTGTGTGTGTGTTGTCGGTGTGTGTATGTGTGTTGTCGGTGTGTGTGTGTGTTGTCGGTGTGTGTGTGTGTGTGTTGCTGGTGTGTGTGTGTGTTGTCGGTGTGTGTGTGTGTGTTGTCGGTGTGTGTGTGTGTGTGTGTTGTCGGTGTGTGTGTGTGTGTGTGTGTTGCCGGTGTGTGTGTGTGTGTGTTGTCGGTGTGTGTGTGTGTGTGTGGTCGTTGTGTGTGTCTGTTGTCGGTGTGTGATTGTGTGTTGTCGGTGTGTGTGTGTGTGTGTTGTCGGTGTGTGTGTGTGTTGTCGGTGTGTGTGTGTGTGTTGTGTGTGTGTGTGTGTTTGTTGTCGGTGTGTGTGTGTGTGTGTGTGTGTGCTGTCGGTGTGTGTGTTTGTGTGTGTTGTCTGTGTGTGTGTGTTGTCGGTGTGTGTGTGTGTGTGTGTTGTCGGTGTGTGTGTGTGTGTGTGTTGCCGGTGTGTGTGTGTGTGTTGTCGGTGTGTGTGTGTTGTCGGTGTGTGTGTGTGTGTGTGTTGTCGGTGTGTGTGTGTGTGTGTTGTCGGTGTGTGAGTGTGTGTGTGTTGTCGGTGTGTGTGTGTGTGTTGTCGGTCTGTGTGTGTGTGTGTTGTCGGTGTGTGTGTAGTCTGGGTGTGTGTGTGTGTGTGTGTGTGTGTGTGTTGTCGGTGTGTGTGTGTTGTTGGTGTGTGTGTGTGTGTGTGTGTGTTGTCGGTGTGTGTGTGTGTTGTCGGTGTGTGTGTGTTGTGTGTGTGTGTGTTGTCGGTGTGTGTGTGTGTTGTCGGTGTGTGTGTGTGTGTTGTCGGTGTGTGTGTGTGTGTTGTGTGTGTGTGTGTTGTCGGTGTGTGTGTTGTCGGTGTGTGTGTGTGTGTGTGTGTGTGTTGTCGGTGTGTGTGTTGTCGGTGTGTGTGTGTGTGTTGTCGGTGTGTGTGTGTGTGTGTGTTGTCGGTGTGTGTGTGTGTGTCTTGTCAGTGTGTGTGTGTGTGTGTTGTCGGTGTGTGTGTGTGTGTGTGTGTGTGTTGTCGTTGTGTGTGTGTTGTCGGTGTGTGTATGTGTGTTGTCGGTGTGTGTGTGTGTGTGTTGTCGGTGTGTGTGTGTGTGTGTTTTGCCTGTGTGTGTGTGTGTGTTGTCGGTGTGTGTGTGTGTGTGTGTGTTGTCGGTGTGTGTGTGTGTTGTCGGTGTGTGTGTGTGTGTGTTGTCGGTGTGTGTGTGTGTGTGTGGTCGTTGTGTGTGTGTCTGTTGTCGGTGTGTGAGTGTGTGTTGTCGGTGTGTGTGTGTGTGTGTTGTCGGTGTGTGTGTGTGTTGTCGGTGTGTGTGTGTGTGTTGTGTGTGTGTGTGTGTGTTGTCGGTGTGTGTGTGTGTGTGTGCTGTCGGTGTGTGTGTGTGTGTGTGTGTGTGTTGTCTGTGTGTGTGTGTTGTCGGTGTGTGTGTGTGTGTGTGTTGTCGGTGTGTGTGTGTGTGTGTGTTGTCGGTGTGTGTGTGTGTGTTGTCAGTGTGTGTCTGTGTGTTATCGGTGTGTGTGTGTGTGTGTGTGTTGTCGGTGTGTGTGTGTGTCTGTGTTGTCGGTGTGTGTGTGTGTGTGTTGTCGGTGTGTGTGTTGTCTGTGTGTGTGTGTGTGTGTGTTGTCAGTGTGTGTGTGTGTGTGTGTGTTGTCGGTGTGTGTGTGTGTGTGTGTGTGTTGTCAGTGTGTGTATGTGCGTGTTGTCAGTGTGTGTGTGTGTGTGTGTTGTCGGTGTGTGTGTGTGTGTGTTGTCGGTGTGTGTGTGTGTTGTCGGTGTGTGTGTGTGTTTGTTGTCGGTGTGTGTGTGTGTGTGTGTTGTCGGTGTGTGTGTGTGTGTGTGTTGTCGGTGTGTGTGTGTGTGTTGTCGGTGTGTGTGTGTGTGTGTGTGTGTTGTCGGTGTGTGTGTGTGTGTTGTCGGTGTGTGTGTGTGTGTTGTCGGTGTGTGTGTGTGTGATGTCGGTGTGTTTGTGTGTGTGTGTTGTCGTTGTGTGTGTGTGTGTGTTGTCGGTGTGTGTGTGTGTGTGTTGCTGGTGTGTGTGTGTGTTGTCGGTGTGTGTGTGTGTGTTGTCGGTGTGTGTGTGTGTGTGTGTTGTCGGTGTGTGTGTGTGTGTGTGTGTTGCCGGTGTGTGTGTGTGTGTGTTGTCGGTGTGTGTGTGTGTGTGTGGTCGTTGTGTGTGTCTGTTGTCGGTGTGTGATTGTGTGTTGTCGGTGTGTGTGTGTGTGTGTTGTCGGTGTGTGTGTGTGTTGTCGGTGTGTGTGTGTGTGTTGTGTGTGTGTGTGTGTTTGTTGTCGGTGTGTGTGTGTGTGTGTGCTGTCGGTGTGTGTGTTTGTGTGTGTTGTCTGTGTGTGTGTGTTGTCGGTGTGTGTGTGTGTGTGTGTTGTCGGTGTGTGTGTGTGTGTGTGTTGCCGGTGTGTGTGTGTGTGTTGTCGGTGTGTGTGTGTTGTCGGTGTGTGTGTGTGTGTGTGTTGTCGGTGTGTGTGTGTGTGTGTTGTCGGTGTGTGAGTGTGTGTGTGTTGTCGGTGTGTGTGTGTGTGTTGTCGGTCTGTGTGTGTGTGTGTTGTCGGTGTGTGTGTAGTCTGGGTGTGTGTGTGTGTGTGTGTGTGTGTGTGTTGTCGGTGTGTGTGTGTTGTTGGTGTGTGTGTGTGTGTGTGTGTGTTGTCGGTGTGTGTGTGTGTTGTCGGTGTGTGTGTGTTGTGTGTGTGTGTGTTGTCGGTGTGTGTGTGTGTTGTCGGTGTGTGTGTGTGTGTTGTCGGTGTGTGTGTGTGTGTTGTGTGTGTGTGTGTTGTCGGTGTGTGTGTTGTCGGTGTGTGTGTGTGTGTGTGTGTGTGTTGTCGGTGTGTGTGTTGTCGGTGTGTGTGTGTGTGTTGTCGGTGTGTGTGTGTGTGTGTGTTGTCGGTGTGTGTGTGTGTGTCTTGTCAGTGTGTGTGTGTGTGTGTTGTCGGTGTGTGTGTGTGTGTGTGTGTGTGTTGTCGTTGTGTGTGTGTTGTCGGTGTGTGTATGTGTGTTGTCGGTGTGTGTGTGTGTGTGTTGTCGGTGTGTGTGTGTGTGTGTTTTGCCTGTGTGTGTGTGTGTGTTGTCGGTGTGTGTGTGTGTGTGTGTGTTGTCGGTGTGTGTGTGTGTTGTCGGTGTGTGTGTGTGTGTGTTGTCGGTGTGTGTGTGTGTGTGTGTGGTCGTTGTGTGTGTGTCTGTTGTCGGTGTGTGAGTGTGTGTTGTCGGTGTGTGTGTGTGTGTGTTGTCGGTGTGTGTGTGTGTTGTCGGTGTGTGTGTGTGTGTTGTGTGTGTGTGTGTGTGTTGTCGGTGTGTGTGTGTGTGTGTGCTGTCGGTGTGTGTGTGTGTGTGTGTGTGTGTTGTCTGTGTGTGTGTGTTGTCGGTGTGTGTGTGTGTGTGTGTTGTCGGTGTGTGTGTGTGTGTGTGTTGTCGGTGTGTGTGTGTGTGTTGTCAGTGTGTGTCTGTGTGTTATCGGTGTGTGTGTGTGTGTGTGTGTTGTCGGTGTGTGTGTGTGTCTGTGTTGTCGGTGTGTGTGTGTGTGTGTTGTCGGTGTGTGTGTTGTCTGTGTGTGTGTGTGTGTGTGTTGTCAGTGTGTGTGTGTGTGTGTGTGTTGTCGGTGTGTGTGTGTGTGTGTGTGTGTTGTCAGTGTGTGTATGTGCGTGTTGTCAGTGTGTGTGTGTGTGTGTGTTGTCGGTGTGTGTGTGTGTGTGTTGTCGGTGTGTGTGTGTGTTGTCGGTGTGTGTGTGTGTTTGTTGTCGGTGTGTGTGTGTGTGTGTGTTGTCGGTGTGTGTGTGTGTGTGTGTTGTCGGTGTGTGTGTGTGTGTTGTCGGTGTGTGTGTGTGTGTGTGTGTGTTGTCGGTGTGTGTGTGTGTGTTGTCGGTGTGTGTGTGTGTGTTGTCGGTGTGTGTGTGTGTGATGTCGGTGTGTTTGTGTGTGTGTGTTGTCGTTGTGTGTGTGTGTGTGTTGTCGGTGTGTTTGTGTGTGTTGTGTGTGTGTGTGTTGTCGGTGTGTGTGTGTGTGTGTGTTGTCGGTGTGTGTGTGTGTGTGTTGTCAGTGTGTGTGTGTGTGTGTGTGTGTGTTGTCGGTGTGTGTGTGTGTGTGTGTGTGTGTGTTGTCGGTGTGTGTGTGTGTGTGTGTTGCCGGTGTGTGTGTGTGTGTTGTCGGTGTGTGTGTGTTGTCGGTGTGTGTGTGTGTGTGTGTTGTCGGTGTGTGTGTGTGTGTGTTGTCGGTGTGTGAGTGTGTGTGTGTTGTCGGTGTGTGTGTGTGTGTTGTCGGTGTGTGTGTGTGTGTGTTGTCGGTGTGTGTGTAGTCTGGGTGTGTGTGTGTGTGTGTGTGTGTGTGTGTGTTGTCGGTGTGTGTGTGTTGTTGGTGTGTGTGTGTGTGTGTGTGTGTTGTCGGTGTGTGTGTGTGTTGTCGGTGTGTGTGTGTTGTGTGTGTGTGTGTTGTCGGTGTGTGTGTGTGTTGTCGGTGTGTGTGTGTGTGTTGTCGGTGTGTGTGTGTGTGTTGTGTGTGTGTGTGTTGTCGGTGTGTGTGTTGTCGGTGTGTGTGTGTGTGTGTTGACGGTGTGTGTGTTGTCGGTGTGTGTGTGTGTGTTGTCGGTGTGTGTGTGTGTGTGTGTTGTCGGTGTGTGTGTGTGTGTCTTGTCAGTGTGTGTGTGTGTGTGTTGTCGGTGTGTGTGTGTGTGTGTGTGTGTGTGTTGTCGTTGTGTGTGTGTTGTCGGTGTGTGTATGTGTGTTGTCGGTGTGTGTGTGTGTGTGTTGTCGGTGTGTGTGTGTGTGTGTGTTGCTGGTGTGTGTGTGTGTGTTGTCGGTGTGTGTGTGTGTGTGTGTGTGTTGTCGGTGTGTGTGTGTGTTGTCGGTGTGTGTGTGTGTGTGTTGTCGGTGTGTGTGTGTGTGTGTGGTCGTTGTGTGTGTGTCTGTTGTCGGTGTGTGTGTGTGTGTGTGTTGTCGGTGTGTGTGTGTGTGTGTTGTCGGTGTGTGAGTGTGTGTGTGTTGTCGGTGTGTGTGTGTGTGTTGTCGGTGTGTGTGTGTGTGTGTTGTCGGTGTGTGTGTAGTCTGGGTGTGTGTGTGTGTGTGTGTGTGTGTGTGTGTTGTCGGTGTGTGTGTGTTGTTGGTGTGTGTGTGTGTGTGTGTTGTCGGTGTGTGTGTGTGTTGTCGGTGTGTGTGTGTTGTGTGTGTGTGTGTTGTCGGTGTGTGTGTGTGTTGTCGGTGTGTGTGTGTGTGTTGTCGGTGTGTGTGTGTGTGTTGTGTGTGTGTGTGTTGTCGGTGTGTGTGTTGTCGGTGTGTGTGTGTGTGTGTTGTCGGTGTGTGTGTTGTCGGTGTGTGTGTGTGTGTTGTCGGTGTGTGTGTGTGTGTGTGTGTGTGTTGTCGGTGTGTGTGTGTGTGTCTTGTCAGTGTGTGTGTGTGTGTGTTGTCGGTGTGTGTGTGTGTGTGTGTGTGTGTGTTGTCGTTGTGTGTGTGTTGTCGGTGTGTGTATGTGTGTTGTCGGTGTGTGTGTGTGTGTGTTGTCGGTGTGTGTGTGTGTGTGTGTTGCTGGTGTGTGTGTGTGTGTTGTCGGTGTGTGTGTGTGTGTGTGTGTGTTGTCGGTGTGTGTGTGTGTTGTCGGTGTGTGTGTGTGTGTGTTGTCGGTGTGTGTGTGTGTGTGTGTGTGGTCGTTGTGTGTGTGTCTGTTGTCGGTGTGTGAGTGTGTGTTGTCGGTGTGTGTGTGTGTGTGTTGTCGGTGTGTGTGTGTGTTGTCGTTGTGTGTGTGTGTGTTGTGTGTGTGTGTGTGTGTTGTCGGTGTGTGTGTGTGTGTGTGCTGTCGGTGTGTGTGTGTGTGTGTGTGTGTGTTGTCTGTGTGTGTGTGTTGTCGGTGTGTGTGTGTGTGTTGTCGGTGTGTGTGTGTGTGTGTGTTGTCGGTGTGTGTGTGTGTGTTGTCAGTGTGTGTCTGTGTGTTATCGGTGTGTGTGTGTGTGTGTGTGTTGTCGGTGTGTGTGTGTGTCTGTGTTGTCGGTGTGTGTGTGTGTGTGTTGTCGGTGTGTGTGTGTGTGTTGTCTGTGTGTGTGTGTGTGTGTGTTGTCAGTGTGTGTGTGTGTGTGTGTGTGTTGTCGGTGTGTGTGTGTGTGTGTGTGTTGTCAGTGTGTGTATGTGTGTGTTGTCTGTGTGTGTGTGTTGTCGGTGTGTGTGTGTGTGTGTTGTCGGTGTGTGTGTGTGTGTGTGTTGTCGGTGTGTGTGTGTGTGTTGTCAGTGTGTGTCTGTGTGTTATCGGTGTGTGTGTGTGTGTGTGTGTTGTCGGTGTGTGTGTGTGTCTGTGTTGTCGGTGTGTGTGTGTGTGTGTTGTCGGTGTGTGTGTGTGTGTTGTCTGTGTGTGTGTGTGTGTGTGTTGTCAGTGTGTGTGTGTGTGTGTGTGTTGTCGGTGTGTGTGTGTGTGTGTGTGTGTTGTCAGTGTGTGTATGTGTGTGTTGTCAGTGTGTGTGTGTGTGTGTGTGTTATCGGTGTGTGTGTGTGTGTGTTGTCGGTGTGTGTGTGTGTTGTCGGTGTGTGTGTGTGTTTGTTGTCGGTGTGTGTGTGTGTGTGTGTTGTCGGTGTGTGTGTGTGTGTGTGTTGTCGGTGTGTGTGTGTGTGTTGTCGGTGTGTGTGTGTGTGTTGTGTGTGTGTGTGTTGTCGGTGTGTGTGTTGTCGGTGTGTGTGTGTGTGTGTGTGTGTGTTGTCGGTGTGTGTGTTGTCGGTGTGTGTGTGTGTGTTGTCGGTGTGTGTGTGTGTGTGTGTTGTCGGTGTGTGTGTGTGTGTCTTGTCAGTGTGTGTGTGTGTGTGTTGTCGGTGTGTGTGTGTGTGTGTGTGTGTGTGTTGTCGTTGTGTGTGTGTTGTCGGTGTGTGTATGTGTGTTGTCGGTGTGTGTGTGTGTGTGTGTTGTCGGTGTGTGTGTGTGTGTGTGTTGCTGGTGTGTGTGTGTGTGTTGTCGGTGTGTGTGTGTGTGTGTGTGTGTTGTCGGTGTGTGTGTGTGTTGTCGGTGTGTGTGTGTGTTGTCGGTGTGTGTGTGTGTGTGTGTTGTCGGTGTGTGTGTGTGTGTTGTCGGTGTGTGTGTGTGTGTTGTGTGTGTGTGTGTTGTCGGTGTGTGTGTTGTCGGTGTGTGTGTGTGTGTGTGTGTGTGTTGTCGGTGTGTGTGTTGTCGGTGTGTGTGTGTGTGTTGTCGGTGTGTGTGTGTGTGTGTGTTGTCGGTGTGTGTGTGTGTGTCTTGTCAGTGTGTGTGTGTGTGTGTTGTCGGTGTGTGTGTGTGTGTGTGTGTGTGTGTTGTCGTTGTGTGTGTGTTGTCGGTGTGTGTATGTGTGTTGTCGGTGTGTGTGTGTGTGTGTTGTCGGTGTGTGTGTGTGTGTGTGTTGCTGGTGTGTGTGTGTGTGTTGTCGGTGTGTGTGTGTGTGTGTGTGTGTTGTCGGTGTGTGTGTGTGTTGTCGGTGTGTGTGTGTGTGTGTTGTCGGTGTGTGTGTGTGTGTGTGGTCGTTGTGTGTGTGTCTGTTGTCGGTGTGTGAGTGTGTGTTGTCGGTGTGTGTGTGTGTGTGTTGTCGGTGTGTGTGTGTGTTGTCGGTGTGTGTGTGTGTGTTGTGTGTGTGTGTGTGTGTTGTCGGTGTGTGTGTGTGTGTGTGCTGTCGGTGTGTGTGTGTGTGTGTGTGTGTGTGTTGTCTGTGTGTGTGTGTTGTCGGTGTGTGTGTGTGTGTTGTCGGTGTGTGTGTGTGTGTGTGTTGTCGGGGTGTGTGTGTGTGTTGTCAGTGTGTGTCTGTGTGTTATCGGTGTGTGTGTGTGTGTGTGTGTTGTCGGTGTGTGTGTGTGTCTGTGTTGTCGGTGTGTGTGTGTGTGTGTGTGTTGTCGGTGTGTGTGTGTGTGTTGTCTGTGTGTGTGTGTGTGTGTGTTGTCAGTGTGTGTGTGTGTGTGTGTGTGTTGTCGGTGTGTGTGTGTGTGTGTGTGTTGTCAGTGTGTGTATGTGTGTGTTGTCTGTGTGTGTGTGTTGTCGGTGTGTGTGTGTGTGTGTTGTCGGTGTGTGTGTGTGTGTTGTCAGTGTGTGTCTGTGTGTTATCGGTGTGTGTGTGTGTGTGTGTGTTGTCGGTGTGTGTGTGTGTCTGTGTTGTCGGTGTGTGTGTGTGTGTGTTGTCGGTGTGTGTGTGTGTGTGTTGTCTGTGTGTGTGTGTGTGTGTGTTGTCAGTGTGTGTGTGTGTGTGTGTGTTGTCGGTGTGTGTGTGTGTGTGTGTGTGTTGTCAGTGTGTGTATGTGTGTGTTGTCAGTGTGTGTGTGTGTGTGTGTGTTATCGGTGTGTGTGTGTGTGTGTTGTCGGTGTGTGTGTGTGTTGTCGGTGTGTGTGTGTGTTTGTTGTCGGTGTGTGTGTGTGTGTGTGTTGTCGGTGTGTGTGTGTGTGTGTGTTGTCGGTGTGTGTGTGTGTGTTGTCGGTGTGTGTGTGTGTGTTGTGTGTGTGTGTGTTGTCGGTGTGTGTGTTGTCGGTGTGTGTGTGTGTGTGTGTGTGTTGTCGGTGTGTGTGTGTTGTCGGTGTGTGTGTGTGTGTTGTCGGTGTGTGTGTGTGTGTGTGTTGTCGGTGTGTGTGTGTGTGTCTTGTCAGTGTGTGTGTGTGTGTGTTGTCGGTGTGTGTGTTTGTGTGTGTGTGTTGTCGTTGTGTGTGTGTTGTCGGTGTGTGTATGTGTGTTGTCGGTGTGTGTGTGTGTTGTCGGTGTGTGTGTGTGTGTGTGTGTTGTCGGTGTGTGTGTGTGTGTGTTGTCGGTGTGTGTGTGTGTGTGTGGTCGTTGTGTGTGTGTCTGTTGTCGGTGTGTGAGTGTGTGTTGTCGGTGTGTGTGTGTGTTGTCGGTGTGTGTGTGTGTTGTCGGTGTGTGTGTGTGTGTTGTGTGTGTGTGTGTGTGTTGTCGGTGTGTGTGTGTGTGCTGTCGGTGTGTGTGTGTGTGTGTGTTGTCTGTGTGTGTGTGTTGTCGGTGTGTGTGTGTGTGTTTTCGGTGTGTGTGTGTGTGTGTGTTGTCGGTGTGTGTGTGTGTGTTGTCAGTGTGTGTCTGTGTGTTATCGGTGTGTGTGTGTGTGTGTGTGTGTTGTCGGTGTGTGTGTATGTGTGTTGTCAGTGTGTGTGTGTGTGTGTGTTGTCGGTGTGTGTGTGTGTGTTGTGGGTGTGTGTGTGTGTGTGTTGTCGGTGTGTGTGTGTGTTGCTGGTGTTTGTTTGTGTGTGTGTTGTCGGTGTGTGTGTGTGTGTGTTGTCGGTGTGTGTGTGTGTGTGTGTGTGTGTGTGTGTGTTGTCGGTGTGTGTGTGTGTGTGTTGTCGGTGTGTGTGTGTGTGTTGTTGGTGTGTGTGTGTGTGTTGTCGGTGTGTGTGTGTGTTGCTGGTGTTTGTTTGTGTGTGTGTTGTCGGTGTGTGTGTGTGTGTGTGTGTTGTCGGTGTGTGTGTGTGTGTGTGTGTGTGTGTGTGTGTGTGTTGTCGGTGTGTGTGTGTGTTGTCGGTGTGTGTGTGTGTGTTGTCGGTGTGTGTGTGTGTGTTGTTGTTGTGTGTGTGTGTTGTCGTTGTGTGTGTGTGTGTGTTGTCGGTGTGTGTGTGTGTGTTGTGGGTGTGTGTGTTGTCAGTGTGTGTGTGTTGTCGGTGTGTGTGTGTGTGTGTTGTCGGTGTGTGTGTGTGTGTGTGTGTTGTCAGTGTGTGTGTGTGTGTGTGTGTGTGTTGTCGGTGTGTGTGTGTGTTGTCGGTGTGTGTGTGTGTGTTGTCGGTGTGTGTGTGTGTGTGTGTGTTGTCAGTGTGTGTGTGTGTGTGTGTGTGTGTTGTCGGTGTGTGTGTGTGTTGTCGGTGTGTGTGTGTGTGTTGTCGGTGTGCGTGTGTGTGTTGTCGGTGTGTGTGTGTGTAGTCGGTGTGTGTGTGTGTGTGTGTGTGTGTGTTGTCGGTGTGTGTGTGTGTGTGTGTTGTCGGTGTGTGTGTGTGTGTGTGTGTGTGTGTGTGTGTTGTCGGTGTGTGTGTGTGTTGTCGATGTGTGTGTGTTGTGTGTGTGTGTGTGTGTGTTGTCGGTGTGTGTGTGTGTGTTGTCGGTGTGTGTGTGTGTGTTGTCGGTGTGTGTGTGTGTGATGTCGGTGTGTTTGTGTGTGTGTGTTGTCGTTGTGTGTGTGTGTGTGTTGTCGGTGTGTTTGTGTGTGTTTTGTGTGTGTGTGTTGTCGGTGTGTGTGTGTGTGTGTGTTGTCGGTGTGTGTGTGTGTGTGTTGTCAGTGTGTGTGTGTGTGTGTGTGTGTGTTGTCGGTGTGTGTGTGTGTGTGTGTGTGTGTTGTCGGTGTGTGTGTGTGTGTGTGTTGCCGGTGTGTGTGTGTGTGTTGTCGGTGTGTGTGTGTTGTCGGTGTGTGTGTGTGTGTGTGTTGTCGGTGTGTGTGTGTGTGTGTTGTCGGTGTGTGAGTGTGTGTGTGTTGTCGGTGTGTGTGTGTGTGTTGTCGGTGTGTGTGTGTGTGTGTTGTCGGTGTGTGTGTAGTCTGGGTGTGTGTGTGTGTGTGTGTGTGTGTGTGTGTTGTCGGTGTGTGTGTGTTGTTGGTGTGTGTGTGTGTGTGTTGTCGGTGTGTGTGTGTGTTGTCGGTGTGTGTGTGTTGTGTGTGTGTGTGTTGTCGGTGTGTGTGTGTGTTGTCGGTGTGTGTGTGTGTGTTGTCGGTGTGTGTGTGTGTGTTGTGTGTGTGTGTGTTGTCGGTGTGTGTGTTGTCGGTGTGTGTGTGTGTGTGTTGTCGGTGTGTGTGTTGTCGGTGTGTGTGTGTGTGTTGTCGGTGTGTGTGTGTGTGTGTGTTGTCGGTGTGTGTGTGTGTGTCTTGTCAGTGTGTGTGTGTGTGTGTTGTCGGTGTGTGTGTGTGTGTGTGTGTGTGTGTTGTCGTTGTGTGTGTGTTGTCGGTGTGTGTATGTGTGTTGTCGGTGTGTGTGTGTGTGTGTTGTCGGTGTGTGTGTGTGTGTGTGTTGCTGGTGTGTGTGTGTGTGTTGTCGGTGTGTGTGTGTGTGTGTGTTGTCGGTGTGTGTGTGTGTTGTCGGTGTGTGTGTGTGTGTGTTGTCGGTGTGTGTGTGTGTGTGTGGTCGTTGTGTGTGTGTCTGTTGTCGGTGTGTGAGTGTGTGTTGTCGGTGTGTGTGTGTGTGTGTTGTCGGTGTGTGTGTGTGTTGTCGGTGTGTGTGTGTGTGTTGTGTGTGTGTGTGTGTGTTGTCGGTGTGTGTGTGTGTGTGTGCTGTCGGTGTGTGTGTGTGTGTGTGTGTGTGTGTTGTCTGTGTGTGTGTGTTGTCGGTGTGTGTGTGTGTGTGTTGTCGGTGTGTGTGTGTGTGTGTGTTGTCGGTGTGTGTGTGTGTGTTGTCAGTGTGTGTCTGTGTGTTATCGGTGTGTGTGTGTGTGTGTGTTGTCGGTGTGTGTGTGTGTCTGTGTTGTCGGTGTGTGTGTGTGTGTGTTGTCGGTGTGTGTGTGTGTGTTGTCTGTGTGTGTGTGTGTGTGTGTTGTCAGTGTGTGTGTGTGTGTGTGTGTGTTGTCGGTGTGTGTGTGTGTGTGTGTGTTGTCAGTGTGTGTATGTGTGTGTTGTCTGTGTGTGTGTGTTGTCGGTGTGTGTGTGTGTGTGTTGTCGGTGTGTGTGTGTGTGTGTGTTGTCGGTGTGTGTGTGTGTGTTGTCAGTGTGTGTCTGTGTGTTATCGGTGTGTGTGTGTGTGTGTGTGTTGTCGGTGTGTGTGTGTGTCTGTGTTGTCGGTGTGTGTGTGTGTGTGTTGTCGGTGTGTGTGTGTGTGTTGTCTGTGTGTGTGTGTGTGTGTGTGTTGTCAGTGTGTGTGTGTGTGTGTGTGTTGTCGGTGTGTGTGTGTGTGTGTGTGTGTTGTCAGTGTGTGTATGTGTGTGTTGTCAGTGTGTGTGTGTGTGTGTGTGTTATCGGTGTGTGTGTGTGTGTGTTGTCGGTGTGTGTGTGTGTTGTCGGTGTGTGTGTGTGTTTGTTGTCGGTGTGTGTGTGTGTGTGTGTTGTCGGTGTGTGTGTGTGTGTGTGTTGTCGGTGTGTGTGTGTGTGTTGTCGGTGTGTGTGTGTGTGTGTGTTGTCGGTGTGTGTGTGTGTGTGTTGTCAGTGTGTGTGTGTGTGTGTTGTCGGTGTGTGTGTGTTTATGTGTTGTCTGTGTGTGTGTGTGTGTTGTCGGTGTGTGTGTGTGTGTGTGTTGTCGGTGTGTGTGTGTTTTGTCGGTGTGTGTGTGTGTGTGTTTTCGGTGTGTGTGTGTGTGTTGTGTGTGTGTGTGTTGTCGGTGTGTGTGTGTGTGTGTGTTGTCGGTGTGTGTGTGTGTGTGTGGTGTCGGTGTGTGTGTGTTGTCGGTGTGTGTGTGTGTGTTGTCGGTGTGTGTGTGTGTGTGTTGTCGGTGTGTGTGTGAGTGTGTGTGTGTGTGTGTGTGTGTGTTGTCGGTGTGTGTGTGTGTTGTGGGTGTGTGTGTTGTCAGTGTGTGTGTGTTGTCGGTGTGTGTGTGTGTGTGTTGTCGGTGTGTGTGTGTGTGTGTGTGTTGTCAGTGTGTGTGTGTGTGTGTGTGTGTGTTGTCGGTGTGTGTGTGTGTGTGTTGTCGGTGTGTGTGTGTGTGTTGTCGGTGTGTGTGTGTTGTCGGTGTGTGTGTGTGTAGTCGGTGTGTGTGTGTGTGTGTGTGTGTGTGTTGTCGGTGTGTGTGTGTGTGTGTGTTGTCGGTGTGTGTGTGTGTGTGTGTGTGTGTGTGTGTGTGTGTGTGTGTGTTGTCGGTGTGTGTGTGTGTTGTCGATGTGTGTGTGTTGTGTGTGTGTGTGTGTGTGTTGTCGGTGTGTGTGTGTGTGTTGTCGGTGTGTGTGTGTGTGTTGTCGGTGTGTGTGTGTGTGATGTCGGTGTGTTTGTGTGTGTGTGTTGTCGTTGTGTGTGTGTGTGTGTTGTCGGTGTGTTTGTGTGTGTTGTGTGTGTGTGTGTTGTCGGTGTGTGTGTGTGTGTGTGTTGTCGGTGTGTGTGTGTGTGTGTTGTCAGTGTGTGTGTGTGTGTGTGTGTTGTCGGTGTGTGTGTGTGTGTGTGTGTGTGTTGTCGGTTTTGTGTGTGTGTGTGTTGCCGGTGTGTGTGTGTGTGTTGTCGGTGTGTGTGTGTTGTCGGTGTGTGTGTGTGTGTGTGTTGTCGGTGTGTGTGTGTGTGTGTTGTCGGTGTGTGAGTGTGTGTGTGTTGTCGGTGTGTGTGTGTGTGTTGTCGGTGTGTGTGTGTGTGTGTTGTCGGTGTGTGTGTAGTCTGGGTGTGTGTGTGTGTGTGTGTGTGTGTGTTGTCGGTGTGTGTGTGTTGTTGGTGTGTGTGTGTGTGTGTGTGTGTTGTCGGTGTGTGTGTGTGTTGTCGGTGTGTGTGTGTTGTGTGTGTGTGTGTTGTCGGTGTGTGTGTGTGTTGTCGGTGTGTGTGTGTGTGTTGTCGGTGTGTGTGTGTGTGTTGTGTGTGTGTGTGTTGTCGGTGTGTGTGTTGTCGGTGTGTGTGTGTGTGTGTTGTCGGTGTGTGTGTTGTCGGTGTGTGTGTGTGTGTTGTCGGTGTGTGTGTGTGTGTGTGTTGTCGGTGTGTGTGTGTGTGTCTTGTCAGTGTGTGTGTGTGTGTGTTGTCGGTGTGTGTGTGTGTGTGTGTGTGTGTGTTGTCGTTGTGTGTGTGTTGTCGGTGTGTGTATGTGTGTTGTCGGTGTGTGTGTGTGTGTGTTGTCGGTGTGTGTGTGTGTGTGTGTTGCTGGTGTGTGTGTGTGTGTTGTCGGTGTGTGTGTGTGTGTGTGTGTGTTGTCGGTGTGTGTGTGTGTTGTCGGTGTGTGTGTGTGTGTGTTGTCGGTGTGTGTGTGTGTGTGTGGTCGTTGTGTGTGTGTCTGTTGTCGGTGTGTGAGTGTGTGTTGTCGGTGTGTGTGTGTGTGTGTTGTCGGTGTGTGTGTGTGTTGTCGGTGTGTGTGTGTGTGTTGTGTGTGTGTGTGTGTGTTGTCGGTGTGTGTGTGTGTGTGTGCTGTCGGTGTGTGTGTGTGTGTGTGTGTGTGTTGTCTGTGTGTGTGTGTTGTCGGTGTGTGTGTGTGTGTTGTCGGTGTGTGTGTGTGTGTGTGTTGTCGGTGTGTGTGTGTGTGTTGTCAGTGTGTGTCTGTGTGTTATCGGTGTGTGTGTGTGTGTGTGTGTTGTCGGTGTGTGTGTGTGTCTGTGTTGTCGGTGTGTGTGTGTGTGTGTTGTCGGTGTGTGTGTGTGGTTGTCTGTGTGTGTGTGTGTGTGTGTTGTCAGTGTGTGTGTGTGTGTGTGTGTGTTGTCGGTGTGTGTGTGTGTGTGTGTGTGTTGTCAGTGTGTGTATGTGTGTGTTGTCTGTGTGTGTGTGTTGTCGGTGTGTGTGTGTGTGTTGTCGGTGTGTGTGTGTGTGTGTGTTGTCGGTGTGTGTGTGTGTGTTGTCAGTGTGTGTCTGTGTGTTATCGGTGTGTGTGTGTGTGTGTGTGTTGTCGGTGTGTGTGTGTGTCTGTGTTGTCTGTGTGTGTGTGTGTGTTGTCGGTGTGTGTGTGTGTGTTGTCTGTGTGTGTGTGTGTGTGTGTTGTCAGTGTGTGTGTGTGTGTGTGTGTGTTGTCGGTGTGTGTGTGTGTGTGTTGTCAGTGTGTGTATGTGTGTGTTGTCAGTGTGTGTGTGTGTGTGTGTGTTATCGGTGTGTGTGTGTGTGTGTTGTCGGTGTGTGTGTGTGTTGTCGGTGTGTGTGTGTGTTTGTTGTCGGTGTGTGTGTGTGTGTGTGTTGTCGGTGTGTGTGTGTGTGTGTGTTGTCGGTGTGTGTGTGTGTGTTGTCGGTGTGTGTGTGTGTGTGTGTGTTGTCGGTGTGTGTGTGTGTGTGTTGTCAGTGTGTGTGTGTGTGTGTTGTCGGTGTGTGTGTGTTTATGTGTTGTCTGTGTGTGTGTGTGTGTTGTCGGTGTGTGTGTGTGTGTGTGTTGTCGGTGTGTGTGTGTTTTGTCGGTGTGTGTGTGTGTGTGTTTTCGGTGTGTGTGTGTGTGTTGTGTGTGTGTGTGTTGTCGGTGTGTGTGTGTGTGTGTGTTGTCGGTGTGTGTGTGTGTGTTGTCGGTGTGTGTGTGTGTGTGTGTGTTGTCGGTGTGTGTGTGTGTGTGTTGTCAGTGTGTGTGTGTGTGTGTTGTCGGTGTGTGTGTGTTTATTTGTTGTCTGTGTGTGTGTGTGTGTTGTCGGTGTGTGTGTGTGTGTGTGTTGTCGGTGTGTGTGTGTTTTGTCGGTGTGTGTGTGTGTGTGTTTTCGGTGTGTGTGTGTGTGTTGTGTGTGTGTGTGTTGTCGGTGTGTGTGTGTGTGTGTGTTGTCGGTGTGTGTGTGTGTGTGTGGTGTCGGTGTGTGTGTGTTGTCGGTGTGTGTGTGTGTGTTGTCGGTGTGTGTGTGTGTGTGTGTTGTCGGTGTGTGTGTGAGTGTGTGTGTGTGTGTGTGTGTGTGTTGTCGGTGTGTGTGTGTGTTGTCGGTGTGTGTGTGTTGTGTGTGTGTGTGTGTGTTGTCGGTGTGTGTGTGTGTGTTGTCGGTGTGTGTGTGTGTGTTGTCGGTGTGTGTGTGTGTGTGTGTTGTCGGTGTGTGTGTGTGTGTGTTGTCGGTGTGTGTGTGTGTTGTCGGTGTGTGTGTGTTGTGTGTGTGTGTGTGTGTTGTCGGTGTGTGTGTGTGTGTTGTCGGTGTGTGTGTGTGTGTTGTCGGTGTGTGTGTGTGTGATGTCGGTGTGATTGTGTGTGTGTGTTGTCGTTGTGTGTGTGTGTGTGTTGTCGTTGTGTGTGTGTGTGTTGTGTGTGTGTGTGTTGTCGGTGTGTGTGTGTGTGTGTTGTCGGTGTGTGTGTGTGTGTGTGTTGTCGGTGTGTGTGTGTGTGTGTTGTCGGTGTGTGTGTGTGTGTGTGTGTGTTGTCGGTGTGTGTGTGTGTGTTGTCGGTGTGTGTGTGTGTGTGTTGTCGGTGTGTGTGTGTGTAGTCTGTGTGTGTGTGTGTGTGTGTGTGTGTGTGTGTGTTGTCGGTGTGTGTGTGTTGTTGGTGTGTGTGTGTGTGTGTGTGTTGTCGGTGTGTGTGTGTGTTGTCGGTGTGTGTGTGTTGTGTGTGTGTGTGTTGTCGGTGTGTGTGTGTGTTGTCGGTGTGTGTGTGTGTGTGTTGTCGGTGTGTGTGTGTGTGTTGTGTGTGTGTGTATTGTCGGTGTGTGTGTTGTCGGTGTGTGTGTGTGTGTGTGTGTGTGTTGTCGGTGTGTGTGTGTTGTCGGTGTGTGTGTGTGTGTTGTCGGTGTGTGTGTGTGTGTGTGTTGTCGGTGTGTGTGTGTGTGTCTTGTCAGTGTGTGTGTGTGTGTGTTGTCGGTGTGTGTGTGTGTGTGTGTGTGTTGTCGTTGTGTGTGTGTTGTCGGTGTGTGTATGTGTGTTGTCGGTGTGTGTGTGTGTTGTCGGTGTGTGTGTGTGTGTGTTGCTGGTGTGTGTGTGTGTTGTCGGTGTGTGTGTGTGTGTTGTCGGTGTGTGTTTGTGTGTGTGTGTGTTGTCGGTGTGTGTGTGTGTGTGTGTGTGTTGTCGGTGTGTGTGTGTGTGTGTTGTCGGTGTGTGTGTGTGTTGTCTGTGTGTGTGTGTGTGTTGTGTGTGTGTGTGTGTGTTGTCGGTGTGTGTGTGTGTGTGTGCTGTCGGTGTGTGTGTGTGTGTGTGTGTGTTGTCTGTGTGTGTGTGTTGTCGGTGTGTGTGTGTGTGTGTGTTGTCGGTGTGTGTGTGTGTGTGTGTTGTCGGTGTGTGTGTGTGTGTTGTCAGTGTGTGTCTGTGTGTTATCGGTGTGTGTGTGTGTGTGTGTGTGTTGTCGGTGTGTGTGTGTGTCTGTGTTGTCGGTGTGTGTGTGTGTGTGTTGTCGGTGTGTGTGTGTGTGTTGTCTGTGTGTGTGTGTGTGTGTTGTCAGTGTGTGTGTGTGTGTGTTGTCGGTGTGTGTGTGTGTGTGTGTTGTCAGTGTGTGTATGTGTGTGTTGTCAGTGTGTGTGTGTGTGTGTGTTGTCGGTGTGTGTGTGTGTGTGTTGTCGGTGTGTGTGTGTGTGTGTTGTCGGTGTGTGTGTGTGTGTGTTGTCAGTGTGTGTGTGTGTGTGTTGTCGGTGTGTGTGTGTTTATGTGTTGTCTGTGTGTGTGTGTGTGTTGTCGGTGTGTGTGTGTGTGTGTGTTGTCGGTGTGTGTGTGTTTTGTCGGTGTGTGTGTGTGTGTGTGTGTGTTGTCGGTGTGTGTGTGTGTGTGTTGTCGGTGTGTGTGTGTTGTGTGTGTGTGTGTTGTCGGTGTGTGTGTGTGTGTGTTGTCGGTGTGTGTGTGTGTGTGTGTTGTCGGTGTGTGTGTGTTGTCGGTGTGTGTGTGTGTGTTTTCGGTGTGTGTGTGTGTGTGTTGTCGGTGTGTGTGTGTTGTGTGTGTGTGTCGGTGTGTGTGTGTTGTCGGTGTGTGTGTGTGTGTGTTGTCGGTGTGTGTGTGTGTGTGTTGTCGGTGTGTGTGTGTGTGTGTGTGTGTGTGTGTGTGTGTGTGTGTGTGTCGGTGTGTGTGTGTGTGTTGTCGGTGTGTGTGTGTGTGTGTGTTGTGTGTGTGTGTCGGTGTGTGTGTGTTGTCGGTGTGTGTGTGTGTGTGTGTTGTCGGTGTGTGTGTGTGTGTGTTGTCGGTGTGTGTGTGTGTGTTGTCTGTGTGTGTGTGTGTGTTGTCGGTGTGTGTGTGTGTGTGTGTGTGTTGTCGGTGTGTGTGTGTGTGTGTGTTGTCGGTGTGTGTGTGTGTGTGTTGTCGGTGTGTGTGTGTGTGTGTTGTCGGTGTGTGTGTGTGTTGTCGGTGTGTGTGTGTGTTGTCGGTGTGTGTGTGTGTGTGTTGTCGGTGTGTGTGTGTGTGTGTGTTGTCGGTGTGTGTGTGTGTGTTGTCGGTGTGTGTGTGTGTGTTGTCGGTGTGTGTGTGTGTGTTGTCGGTGTGTATGTGTGTGTGTTGTCAGTGTGTGTGTGTGTGTGTTGTCGGTGTGTGTGTGTTTATGTGTTGTCGGTGTGTGTGTGTGTTGTCGGTGTGTGTGTGTGTGTGTGTTGTCGGTGTGTGTGTGTGTTGTCGGTGTGTGTGTGTGTGTTGTCGGTGTGTGTGTGTGTGTGTGTTGTCGGTTTGTGTGTGTGTGTGTGTGTGTGTTGTCGGTGTGTGTCTGTGTGTTGTCGGTGTGTTTGTGTGTGTGTTGTCGGTGTGTGTGTGTTGTGTGTGTGTGTCGGTGTGTGTGTGTTGTCGGTGTGTGTGTGTGTGTGTTGTCGGTGTGTGTGTGTGTGTGTTGTCGGTGTGTGTGTGTGTGTTGTCAGTGTGTGTGTGTGTGTGTGTTGTCGGTGTGTGTGTGTGTGTGTGTGTTGTCAGTGTGTGTGTGTGTGTGTGTTGTCGGTGTGTGTGTGTGTGTGTTGTCGGTGTGTGTGTGTGTGTGTGTGTGTGTGTGTTGTCGGTGTGTGTGTGTTGTCGGTGTGTGTGTGTGTTGTCGGTGTGTGTGTGTGTGTTGTCGGTGTGTGTGTGTGTGTTGTCGGTGTGTGTGTGTGTGTTGTCGGTGTGTGTGTGTGTGTTGTCGGTGTATGTGTGTGTGTTGTCGGTGTGTATGTGTGTGTGTTGTCAGTGTGTGTGTGTGTGTGTGTTGTCGGTGTGTGTCTGTGTTGTCGGTGTGTGTGTGTGTGTTGTCGGTGTGTGTGTGTGTGTGTGTTGTCGGTTTGTGTGTGTGTGTGTGTGTGTGTTGTCGGTGTGTGTCTGTGTGTTGTCGGTGTGTTTGTGTGTGTGTTGTCGGTGTGTGTGTGTTGTGTGTGTGTGTCGGTGTGTGGTGTGTTGTCGGTGTGTGTGTGTGTGTGTTGTCGGTGTGTGTGTGTGTGTGTTGTCGGTGTGTGTGTGTTGTCAGTGTGTGTGTGTGTGTGTGTGTTGTCGGTGTGTGTGTGTGTGTGTGTGTTGTCAGTGTGTGTGTGTGTGTGTGGTGTCGGTGTGTGTGTGTGTGTGTTGTCGGTGTGTGTGTGTGTGTGTGTGTGTGTGTGTGTTGTCGGTGTGTGTGTGTTGTCGGTGTGTGTGTGTGTTGTCGGTGTGTGTGTGTGTGTTGTCGGTGTGTGTGTGTGTGTGTGTTGTCGGTGTGTGTGTGTGTGTTGTCGGTGTGTGTGTGTGTGTGTGTTGTCGGTGTGTGTGTGTGTGTGTGTTGTCGGTGTGTGTGTGTGTGTTGTCGGTGTGTGTGTGTGTGTTGTCGGTGTGTGTGTGTGTGTGTGTTGTCGGTGTGTGTGTGTGTGTTGTCGGTGTGTGTGTGTGTGTGTGTTGTCGGTGTGTGTGTGTGTGTGTGTTGTCGGTGTCTGTGTGTGTGTTGTCGGTGTGTATGTGTGTTGTCGGTGTGTGTGTGTGTGTGTTGTCGTTGTGTGTGTGTGTGTGTGTTGTCGGTGTGTGTTTGTGTGTTGTCGGTGTGTGTGTGTGTGTGTTGTCGGTGTGTGTGTGTGTGTGTTGTGTGTGTGTGTGTGTGTTGTCGGTGTGTGTGTGTGTTGTCAGTGTGTGTGTGTGTGTGTTGTCGGTGTGTGTGTGTTGTCGGTGTGTGTGTGTGTGTGTGTGTGTTGTCGGTGTGTGTGTGTGTGTGTGTGTTGTCGGTGTGTGTGTGTGTTGTCGGTGTGTGTGTGTGTGTTGTCGGTGTGTGTGTGTGTGTGTTGTCGGTGTGTGTGTGTGTGTGTGTTGTCGGTGTGTGTGTGTGTGTTGTCGGTGTGTGTGTGTGTGTTGTCGGTGTGTGTGTGTGTGTTGTCGATGTGTATGTGTGTGTGTTGTCAGTGTGTGTGTGTGTGTGTTGTCGGTGTGTGTGTGTTTATGTGTTGTCGGTGTGTGTGTGTGTGTTGTCGGTGTGTGTGTGTGTGTGTGTTGTCGGTGTGTGTGTGTGTTGTCGGTGTGTGTGTGTGTGTTGTCGGTGTGTGTGTGTGTGTGTGTTGTCGGTTTGTGTGTGTGTGTGTGTGTGTGTTGTCGGTGTGTGTCTGTGTGTTGTCGGTGTGTTTGTGTGTGTGTTGTCGGTGTGTGTGTGTTGTGTGTGTGTGTCGGTGTGTGTGTGTTGTCGGTGTGTGTGTGTGTGTGTTGTCGGTGTGTGTGTGTGTGTGTTGTCGGTGTGTGTGTGTGTGTGTTGTCAGTGTGTGTGTGTGTGTGTGTTGTCGGTGTGTGTGTGTGTGTGTGTGTGTTGTCAGTGTGTGTGTGTGTGTGTGTTGTCGGTGTGTGTGTGTGTGTGTTGTCGGTGTGTGTGTGTGTGTGTGTGTGTGTGTGTGTGTGTGTGTGTTGTCGGTGTGTGTGTGTTGTCGGTGTGTGTGTGTGTTGTCGGTGTGTGTGTGTGTGTTGTCGGTGTGTGTGTGTGTGTTGTCGGTGTGTGTGTGTGTGTGTGTTGTCGGTGTGTGTGTGTGTGTTGTCGGTGTGTGTGTGTGTGTTGTCGGTGTATGTGTGTGTGTTGTCGGTGTGTATGTGTGTGTGTTGTCAGTGTGTGTGTGTGTGTGTGTTGTCGGTGTGTGTGTGTGTGTTGTCGGTGTGTGTGTGTGTGTGTTGTCGGTGTGTGTGTGTGTGTGTGTTGTCGGTGTGTGTGTGTGTTGTCGGTGTGTGTGTGTGTGTTGTCGGTGTGTGTGTGTGTTGTCAGTCTGTGTGTGTGTGTGTTGTCGGTGTGTGTGTGTGTGTTGTCGGTGTCTGTGTGTGTTGTCGGTGTGTGTGTGTGTGTTGTGTGTGTGTGTTGTCGGTGTGTGTGTGTTGTCGGTGTGTGTGTGTTGTCGGTGTGTGTGTGTGTGTGTTGTCGGTGTGTGTGTGTGTGTGTTGTCGGTGTGTGTGTGTGTGTTGTGTGTGTGTGTTGTCGGTGTGTGTGTGTGTGTTGTCGATGTGTGTGTGTGTGTGTTGTCGGTGTGTGTGTGTGTGTTGTGTGTGTGTGTGTTGTCGGTGTGTGTGTGTGTGTTGTTGGTGTGTGTGTGTGTGTGTTGTGTGTGTGTGTGTTGTCGGTGTGTGTGTGTGTGTGTGTTGTCGGTGTGTGTGTGTGTGTGTTGTCGGTGTGTGTGTGTGTGTGTTGTCGATGTGTGTGTGTGTGTGTGTTGTCGGTGTGTGTGTGTGTTGTCGGTGTGTGTGTGTGTGTGTGTTGTCGGTGTCTGTGTGTGTGTTGTCGGTGTGTGTGTGTGTTGTCGGTGTGTGTGTGTGTGTGTTGTCGTTGTGTGTGTGTGTGTGTGTTGTCGGTGTGTGTTTGTGTGTTGTCGGTGTGTGTGTGTTGTCGGTGTGTGTGTGTGTGTGTTGTGTGTGTGTGTGTGTGTGTTGTCGGTGTGTGTGTGTGTTGTCAGTGTGTGTGTGTGTGTGTTGTCGGTGTGTGTGTGTTGTCGGTGTGTGTGTGTGTGTGTGTGTGTGTTGTCGGTGTGTGTGTGTGTGTGTGTGTGTGTGTTGTGTGTATGTGTGTGTGTTGTCGGTGTGTGTGTGTGTTGTCAGTGTGTGTGTGTGTGTGTTGTCGGTGTGTGTGTGTTGTCGGTGTGTGTGTGTGTGTGTGTTGTCGGTGTGTGTTTGTGTGTTGTCGGTGTGTGTGTGTGTGTGTTGTCGGTGTGTGTGTGTGTTGTGTGTGTGTGTGTGTGTTGTCGGTGTGTGTGTGTGTTGTCAGTGTGTGTGTGTGTGTGTTGTCGGTGTGTGTGTGTTGTCGGTGTGTGTGTGTGTGTGTGTGTGTTGTCGGTGTGTGTGTGTGTGTGTGTGTGTTGTCGGTGTGTGTGTGTGTGTGTGTTGCTGGTGTGTGTGTGTGTGTTGTCGGTGTGTGTGTGTGTGTGTTGTCGGTGTGTGTGTGTGTGTGTTGTCGGTGTGTGTGTGTGTTGTCGGTGTGTGTGTGTTGTGTGTGTGTTGTCGGTGTGTGTGTGTGTGTTGTCGATGTGTGTGTGTGTGTGTTGTCGGTGTGTGTGTGTGTGTGTTGTGTGTGTGTGTGTTGTCGGTGTGTGTGTGTGTGTTGTTGGTGTGTGTGTGTGTGTGTTGTGTGTGTGTGTGTTGTCGGTGTGTGTGTGTGTGTTGTTGGTGTGTGTGTGTGTGTGTTGTGTGTGTGTGTGTTGTCGGTGTGTGTGTGTGTGTGTGTTGTCGGTGTGTGTGTGTGTGTGTTGTCGGTGTGTGTGTGTGTGTGTTGTCGATGTGTGTGTGTGTGTGTGTTGTCGGTGTGTGTGTGTGTTGTCGGTGTGTGTGTGTGTGTGTGTTGTCGGTGTCTGTGTGTGTGTTGTCGGTGTGTGTGTGTGTTGTCGGTGTGTGTGTGTGTGTGTTGTCGTTGTGTGTGTGTGTGTGTGTTGTCGGTGTGTGTTTGTGTGTTGTCGGTGTGTGTGTGTGTGTGTTGTCGGTGTGTTTGTGTGTGTGTTGTGTGTGTGTGTGTGTGTGTTGTCGGTGTGTGTGTGTGTTGTGTGTGTGTGTGTGTGTTGTCGGTGTGTGTGTGTGTTGTCAGTGTGTGTGTGTGTGTGTTGTCGGTGTGTGTGTGTTGTCGGTGTGTGTGTGTGTGTGTGTGTGTTGTCGGTGTGTGTGTGTGTGTGTGTGTGTTGTCGGTGTGTGTGTGTGTGTGTGTTGCTGGTGTGTGTGTGTGTGTTGTCGGTGTGTGTGTGTGTGTGTTGTCGGTGTGTGTGTGTGTGTGTTGTCGGTGTGTGTGTGTGTGTGTTGTCGGTGTGTGTGTGTTGTGTGTGTGTGTTGTCGGTGTGTGTGTGTGTGTTGTCGATGTGTGTGTGTGTGTGTTGTCGGTGTGTGTGTGTGTGTGTTGTGTGTGTGTGTGTTGTCGGTGTGTGTGTGTGTGTTGTTGGTGTGTGTGTGTGTGTGTTGTGTGTGTGTGTGTTGTCGGTGTGTGTGTGTGTGTGTGTTGTCGGTGTGTGTGTGTGTGTGTTGTCGGTGTGTGTGTGTGTGTGTTGTCGATGTGTGTGTGTGTGTGTGTTGTCGGTGTGTGTGTGTGTGTTGTCGGTGTGTGTGTGTGTGTGTGTTGTCGGTGTCTGTGTGTGTGTTGTCGGTGTGTGTGTGTGTTGTCGGTGTGTGTGTGTGTGTGTTGTCGTTGTGTGTGTGTGTGTGTGTTGTCGGTGTGTGTTTGTGTGTTGTCGGTGTGTGTGTGTGTGTGTTGTCGGTGTGTGTGTGTGTGTGTTGTGTGTGTGTGTGTGTGTGTTGTCGGTGTGTGTGTGTGTGTGTTGTCAGTGTGTGTGTGTGTGTGTTGTCGGTGTGTGTGTGTTGTCGGTGTGTGTGTGTGTGTGTGTGTGTGTTGTCGGTGTGTGTGTGTGTGTGTGTGTGTGTGTTGTGTGTGTGTGTGTGTGTTGTCGGTGTGTGTGTGTGTTGTCAGTGTGTGTGTGTGTGTGTTGTCGGTGTGTGTGTGTTGTCGGTGTGTGTGTGTGTTGTCGGTGTGTGTGTGTGTTGTCGGTGTGTGTGTGTGTGTGTTGTCAGTGTGTGTGTGTGTGTGTTGTCGGTGTGTGTGTGTTTATGTGTTGTCTGTGTGTGTGTGTGTGTGTGTTGTCGGTGTGTGTGTGTGTGTGTGTTGTCGGTGTGTGTGTGTTTTGTCGGTGTGTGTGTGTGTGTGTGTGTGTTGTCGGTGTGTGTGTGTGTTGTCGGTGTGTGTGTGTGTGTGTTGTCGGTGTGTGTGTGTGTGTTGTGTGTGTGTGTGTTGTCGGTGTGTGTGTGTTGTTGGTGTGTGTGTGTGTGTGTGTGTGTTGTCGGTGTGTGTGTGTGTTGTCGGTGTGTGTGTGTTGTGTGTGTGTGTGTTGTCGGTGTGTGTGTGTGTTGTCGGTGTGTGTGTGTGTGTGTTGTCGGTGTGTGTGTGTGTGTTGTGTGTGTGTGTGTTGTCGGTGTGTGTGTTGTCGGTGTGTGTGTGTGTGTGTGTGTGTGTTGTCGGTGTGTGTGTGTGTGTTGTCGGTGTGTGTGTGTGTGTGTGTTGTCGGTGTGTGTGTGTGTGTCTTGTCAGTGTGTGTGTGTGTGTGTTGTCGGTGTGTGTGTGTGTGTGTGTGTGTTGTCGTTGTGTGTGTGTTGTCGGTGTGTGTATGTGTGTTGTCGGTGTGTGTGTGTGTTGTCGGTGTGTGTGTGTGTGTGTTGCTGGTGTGTGTGTGTGTGTTGTCGGTGTGTGTGTGTGTGTTGTCGGTGTGTGTGTGTGTGTGTGTGTTGTCGGTGTGTGTGTGTGTGTGTGTGTTGTCGGTGTGTGTGTGTGTGTGTTGTCGGTGTGTGTGTGTGTGTGTGGTCGTTGTGTGTGTGTCTGTTGTCGGTGTGTGAGTGTGTGTTGTCGGTGTGTGTGTGTGTGTGTTGTCGGTGTGTGTGTGTGTTGTCGGTGTGTGTGTGTGTGTTGTGTGTGTGTGTGTGTGTGTTGTCGGTGTGTGTGTGTGTGCTGTCGGTGTGTGTGTGTGTGTGTGTGTGTTGTCGGTGTGTGTGTGTGTGTTGTCGGTGTGTGTGTGTGTCTGTTGTCGGTGTGTGTGTGTGTGTGTTGCTGGTGTGTGTGTGTGTGTTGTCGGTGTGTGTGTGTGTGTTGTCGGTGTGTGTGTGTGTGTTGTCGGTGTGTGTGTGTGTGTTGTCGGTGTGTGTGTGTGTGTGTTGTCGGTGTGTGTGTGTGTGTGTGGTCGTTGTGTGTGTGTCTGTTGTCGGTGTGTGAGTGTGTGTTGTCGGTGTGTGTGTGTGTGTTGTCGGTGTGTGTGTGTGTCTGTTGTCGGTGTGTGTGTGTGTGTGTTGCTGGTGTGTGTGTGTGTGTTGTCGGTGTGTGTGTGTGTGTTGTCGGTGTGTGTGTGTGTGTTGTCGGTGTGTGTGTGTGTGTTGTCGGTGTGTGTGTGTGTGTGTTGTCGGTGTGTGTGTGTGTGTGTGGTCGTTGTGTGTGTGTCTGTTGTCGGTGTGTGAGTGTGTGTTGTCGGTGTGTGTGTGTGTGTGTTGTCGGTGTGTGTGTGTGTTGTCGGTGTGTGTGTGTGTGTTGTGTGTGTGTGTGTGTGTTGTCGGTGTGTGTGTGTGTGTGTGCTGTCGGTGTGTGTGTGTGTGTGTGTTGTCTGTGTGTGTGTGTTGTCGGTGTGTGTGTGTGTGTGTTTTCGGTGTGTGTGTGTGTGTGTGTTGTCGGTGTGTATGTGTTGTCAGTGTGTGTCTGTGTGTTATCGGTGTGTGTGTGTGTGTGTGTGTGTTGTCGGTGTGTGTGTGTGTGTGTTGTCAGTGTGTGTGTGTGTGTGTGTTGTCGGTGTGTGTGTGTGTGTTGTGGGTGTGTGTGTGTGTGTGTTGTCGGTGTGTGTGTGTGTGTTGCTGGTGTTTGTTTGTGTGTGTGTTGTCGGTGTGTGTGTGTGTGTGTTGTCGGTGTGTGTGTGTGTGTGTGTGTGTGTGTGCGTGTTGTCGGTGTGTGTGTGTGTGTGTTGTCGGTGTGTTTGTGTGTGTTGTCGGTGTGTGTGTGTGTGTTGTTGGTGTGTGTGTGTGTGTTGTCGGTGTGTGTGTGTGTTGCTGGTGTTTGTTTGTGTGTGTGTTGTCGGTGTGTGTGTGTGTGTGTGTGTTGTCGGTGTGTGTGTGTGTGTGTGTGTGTGTGTGTGTGTGTGTGTTGTCGGTGTGTGTGTGTGTTGTCGGTGTGTGTGTGTGTGTTGTCGGTGTGTGTGTGTGTGTTGTCGTTGTGTTTGTGTGTGTGTGTTGTCGTTGTGTGTGTGTGTGTGTTGTCGGTGTGTGTGTGTGTGTTGTGTGTGTGTGTGTTGTCAGTGTGTGTGTGTTGTCGGTGTGTGTGTGTGTGTGTTGTCGGTGTGTGTGTGTGTGTGTGTGTTGTCAGTGTGTGTGTGTGTGTGTTGTTGGTGTGTGTGTGTGTGTGTTGTCGGTGTGTGTGTGTTGTCGGTGTGTGTGTGTGTGTTGTCGGTGTGTGTGTGTGTAGTCGGTGTGTGTGTGTGTGTGTGTGTGTGTGTGTTGTCGGTGTGTGTGTGTGTGTGTGTTGTCGGTGTGTGTGTGTGTGTGTGTGTGTGTGTGTGTATTGTCGGTGTGTGTGTGTGTTGTCGATGTGTGTGTGTTGTGTGTGTGTGTGTGTGTGTTGTCGGTGTGTGTGTGTGTGTTGTCGGTGTGTGTGTGTGTGTTGTCGGTGTGTGTGTGTGTGTTGTGTGTGTGTTGTCGGTGTGTGTGTGTGTGTGTGTTGTCGGTGTGTGTGTGTGTGTGTGTTGTCGGTGTGTGTGTGTGTGTGTGTTGCCGGTGTGTGTGTGTGTGTTGTCGGTGTGTGTGTGTTGTCGGTGTGTGTGTGTGTGTGTGTTGTCGGTGTGTGTGTGTGTGTGTTGTCGGTGTGTGAGTGTGTGTGTGTTGTCGGTGTGTGTGTGTGTGTTGTCGGTGTGTGTGTGTGTGTGTTGTCGGTGTGTGTGTAGTCTGGGTGTGTGTGTGTGTGTGTGTGTGTGTGTGTGTTGTCGGTGTGTGTGTGTTGTTGGTGTGTGTGTGTGTGTGTGTGTGTTGTCGGTGTGTGTGTGTGTTGTCGGTGTGTGTGTGTTGTGTGTGTGTGTGTTGTCGGTGTGTGTGTGTGTTGTCGGTGTGTGTGTGTGTGTTGTCGGTGTGTGTGTGTGTGTTGTGTGTGTGTGTGTTGTGTGTGTGTGTGTTGTCGGTGTGTGTGTGTGTGTGTGTGTGTGTTGTCGGTGTGTGTGTTGTCGGTGTGTGTGTGTGTGTTGTCGGTGTGTGTGTGTGTGTGTGTTGTCGGTGTGTGTGTGTGTGTCTTGTCAGTGTGTGTGTGTGTGTGTTGTCGGTGTGTGTGTGTGTGTGTGTGTGTGTTGTCGTTGTGTGTGTGTTGTCGGTGTGTGTATGTGTGTTGTCGGTGTGTGTGTGTGTGTTGTCGGTGTGTGTGTGTGTGTGTTTTGCCTGTGTGTGTGTGTGTGTTGTCGGTGTGTGTGTGTGTGTGTGTGTGTGTTGTCGGTGTGTGTGTGTGTTGTCGGTGTGTGTGTGTGTGTGTTGTCGGTGTGTGTGTGTGTGTGTGGTCGTTGTGTGTGTGTCTGTTGTCGGTGTGTGAGTGTGTGTTGTCGGTGTGTGTGTGTGTGTGTTGTCGGTGTGTGTGTGTGTTGTCGGTGTGTGTGTGTGTGTTGTGTGTGTGTGTGTGTGTTGTCGGTGTGTGTGTGTGTGTGTGCTGTCGGTGTGTGTATGTGTGTGTGTGTGTGTTGTCTGTGTGTGTGTGTTGTCGGTGTGTGTGTGTGTGTGTGTTGTCGGTGTGTGTGTGTTGTCGGTGTGTGTGTGTGTGTTGTCAGTGTGTGTCTGTGTGTTATCGGTGTGTGTGTGTGTGTGTGTGTTGTCGGTGTGTGTGTGTGTCTGTGTTGTCGGTGTGTGTGTGTGTGTGTTGTCGGTGTGTGTGTTGTCTGTGTGTGTGTGTGTGTGTGTTGTCAGTGTGTGTGTGTGTGTGTGTGTTGTCGGTGTGTGTGTGTGTGTGTGTGTGTTGTCAGTGTGTGTATGTGTGTGTTGTCAGTGTGTGTGTGTGTGTGTGTTGTCGGTGTGTGTGTGTGTGTGTTGTCGGTGTGTGTGTGTGTTGTCGGTGTGTGTGTGTGTTTGTTGTCGGTGTGTGTGTGTGTGTGTGTTGTCGGTGTGTGTGTGTGTGTGTGTTGTCGGTGTGTGTGTGTGTGTTGTCGGTGTGTGTGTGTGTGTGTGTGTGTTGTCGGTGTGTGTGTGTGTGTGTTGTCAGTGTGTGTGTGTGTGTGTTGTCGGTGTGTGTGTGTTTATGTGTTGTCTGTGTGTGTGTGTGTGTTGTCGGTGTGTGTGTGTGTGTGTGTTGTCGGTGTGTGTGTGTTTTGTCGGTGTGTGTGTGTGTGTGTTGTCGGTGTGTGTGTGTGTGTGTTTTCGGTGTGTGTGTGTGTGTTGTGTGTGTGTGTGTTGTCGGTGTGTGTGTGTGTGTGTGTGTGTTGTCGGTGTGTGTGTGTGTGTGTGGTGTCGGTGTGTGTGTGTTGTCGGTGTGTGTGTGTGTGTTGTCGGTGTGTGTGTGTGTGTTGTCGGTGTGTGTGTGTGTGTGTGTGTGTGTGTGTGTGTGTGTTGTCGGTGTGTGTGTGTGTTGTCGGTGTGTGTGTGTTGTGTGTGTGTGTGTGTGTTGTCGATGTGTGTGTGTGTGTTGTCGGTGTGTGTGTGTGTGATGTCGGTGTGTTTGTGTGTGTGTGTTGTCGTTGTGTGTGTGTGTGTGTTGTCGTTGTGTGTGTGTGTGTTGTGTGTGTGTGTGTTGTCGGTGTGTGTGTGTGTGTGTTGTCGGTGTGTGTGTGTGTGTGTTGTCGGTGTGTGTGTGTGTTGTCGGTGTGTGTGTGTGTGTGTGTGTTGTCGGTGTGTGTGTGTGTGTTGTCGGTGTGTGTGTGTGTGTGTAGTCTGGGTGTGTGTGTGTGTGTGTGTGTGTGTTGTCGGTGTGTGTGTGTTGTTGGTGTGTGTGTGTGTGTGTGTGTGTTGTCGGTGTGTGTGTGTGTGTTGTCGGTGTGTGTGTGTGTGTTGTCGGTGTGTGTGTGTGTGTTGTCGGTGTGTGTGTGTGTGTGTTGTCGGTGTGTGTGTGTGTGTGTGGTCGTTGTGTGTGTGTCTGTTGTCGGTGTGTGAGTGTGTGTTGTCGGTGTGTGTGTGTGTGTGTTGTCGGTGTGTGTGTGTGTTGTCGGTGTGTGTGTGTGTGTTGTGTGTGTGTGTGTGTGTTGTCGGTGTGTGTGTGTGTGTGTGCTGTCGGTGTGTGTGTGTGTGTGTGTTGTCTGTGTGTGTGTGTTGTCGGTGTGTGTGTGTGTGTGTTTTCGGTGTGTGTGTGTGTGTGTGTTGTCGGTGTGTATGTGTTGTCAGTGTGTGTCTGTGTGTTATCGGTGTGTGTGTGTGTGTGTGTGTGTTGTCGGTGTGTGTGTGTGTGTGTTGTCAGTGTGTGTGTGTGTGTGTGTTGTCGGTGTGTGTGTGTGTGTTGTGGGTGTGTGTGTGTGTGTGTTGTCGGTGTGTGTGTGTGTGTTGCTGGTGTTTGTTTGTGTGTGTGTTGTCGGTGTGTGTGTGTGTGTGTTGTCGGTGTGTGTGTGTGTGTGTGTGTGTGTGTGCGTGTTGTCGGTGTGTGTGTGTGTGTGTTGTCGGTGTGTTTGTGTGTGTTGTCGGTGTGTGTGTGTGTGTTGTTGGTGTGTGTGTGTGTGTTGTCGGTGTGTGTGTGTGTTGCTGGTGTTTGTTTGTGTGTGTGTTGTCGGTGTGTGTGTGTGTGTGTGTGTTGTCGGTGTGTGTGTGTGTGTGTGTGTGTGTGTGTGTGTGTGTTGTCGGTGTGTGTGTGTGTTGTCGGTGTGTGTGTGTGTGTTGTCGGTGTGTGTGTGTGTGTTGTCGTTGTGTTTGTGTGTGTGTGTTGTCGTTGTGTGTGTGTGTGTGTTGTCGGTGTGTGTGTGTGTGTTGTGTGTGTGTGTGTTGTCAGTGTGTGTGTGTTGTCGGTGTGTGTGTGTGTGTGTTGTCGGTGTGTGTGTGTGTGTGTGTGTTGTCAGTGTGTGTGTGTGTGTGTTGTTGGTGTGTGTGTGTGTGTGTTGTCGGTGTGTGTGTGTTGTCGGTGTGTGTGTGTGTGTTGTCGGTGTGTGTGTGTGTAGTCGGTGTGTGTGTGTGTGTGTGTGTGTGTGTGTTGTCGGTGTGTGTGTGTGTGTGTGTTGTCGGTGTGTGTGTGTGTGTGTGTGTGTGTGTGTGTATTGTCGGTGTGTGTGTGTGTTGTCGATGTGTGTGTGTTGTGTGTGTGTGTGTGTGTGTTGTCGGTGTGTGTGTGTGTGTTGTCGGTGTGTGTGTGTGTGTTGTCGGTGTGTGTGTGTGTGTTGTGTGTGTGTTGTCGGTGTGTGTGTGTGTGTGTGTTGTCGGTGTGTGTGTGTGTGTGTGTTGTCGGTGTGTGTGTGTGTGTGTGTTGCCGGTGTGTGTGTGTGTGTTGTCGGTGTGTGTGTGTTGTCGGTGTGTGTGTGTGTGTGTGTTGTCGGTGTGTGTGTGTGTGTGTTGTCGGTGTGTGAGTGTGTGTGTGTTGTCGGTGTGTGTGTGTGTGTTGTCGGTGTGTGTGTGTGTGTGTTGTCGGTGTGTGTGTAGTCTGGGTGTGTGTGTGTGTGTGTGTGTGTGTGTGTGTTGTCGGTGTGTGTGTGTTGTTGGTGTGTGTGTGTGTGTGTGTGTGTTGTCGGTGTGTGTGTGTGTTGTCGGTGTGTGTGTGTTGTGTGTGTGTGTGTTGTCGGTGTGTGTGTGTGTTGTCGGTGTGTGTGTGTGTGTTGTCGGTGTGTGTGTGTGTGTTGTGTGTGTGTGTGTTGTGTGTGTGTGTGTTGTCGGTGTGTGTGTGTGTGTGTGTGTGTGTTGTCGGTGTGTGTGTTGTCGGTGTGTGTGTGTGTGTTGTCGGTGTGTGTGTGTGTGTGTGTTGTCGGTGTGTGTGTGTGTGTCTTGTCAGTGTGTGTGTGTGTGTGTTGTCGGTGTGTGTGTGTGTGTGTGTGTGTGTTGTCGTTGTGTGTGTGTTGTCGGTGTGTGTATGTGTGTTGTCGGTGTGTGTGTGTGTGTTGTCGGTGTGTGTGTGTGTGTGTTTTGCCTGTGTGTGTGTGTGTGTTGTCGGTGTGTGTGTGTGTGTGTGTGTGTGTTGTCGGTGTGTGTGTGTGTTGTCGGTGTGTGTGTGTGTGTGTTGTCGGTGTGTGTGTGTGTGTGTGGTCGTTGTGTGTGTGTCTGTTGTCGGTGTGTGAGTGTGTGTTGTCGGTGTGTGTGTGTGTGTGTTGTCGGTGTGTGTGTGTGTTGTCGGTGTGTGTGTGTGTGTTGTGTGTGTGTGTGTGTGTTGTCGGTGTGTGTGTGTGTGTGTGCTGTCGGTGTGTGTATGTGTGTGTGTGTGTGTTGTCTGTGTGTGTGTGTTGTCGGTGTGTGTGTGTGTGTGTGTTGTCGGTGTGTGTGTGTTGTCGGTGTGTGTGTGTGTGTTGTCAGTGTGTGTCTGTGTGTTATCGGTGTGTGTGTGTGTGTGTGTGTTGTCGGTGTGTGTGTGTGTCTGTGTTGTCGGTGTGTGTGTGTGTGTGTTGTCGGTGTGTGTGTTGTCTGTGTGTGTGTGTGTGTGTGTTGTCAGTGTGTGTGTGTGTGTGTGTGTTGTCGGTGTGTGTGTGTGTGTGTGTGTGTTGTCAGTGTGTGTATGTGTGTGTTGTCAGTGTGTGTGTGTGTGTGTGTTGTCGGTGTGTGTGTGTGTGTGTTGTCGGTGTGTGTGTGTGTTGTCGGTGTGTGTGTGTGTTTGTTGTCGGTGTGTGTGTGTGTGTGTTGTCGGTGTGTGTGTGTGTGTGTGTTGTCGGTGTGTGTGTGTGTGTTGTCGGTGTGTGTGTGTGTGTGTGTGTGTTGTCGGTGTGTGTGTGTGTGTGTTGTCAGTGTGTGTGTGTGTGTGTTGTCGGTGTGTGTGTGTTTATGTGTTGTCTGTGTGTGTGTGTGTGTTGTCGGTGTGTGTGTGTGTGTGTGTTGTCGGTGTGTGTGTGTTTTGTCGGTGTGTGTGTGTGTGTGTTGTCGGTGTGTGTGTGTGTGTGTTTTCGGTGTGTGTGTGTGTGTTGTGTGTGTGTGTGTTGTCGGTGTGTGTGTGTGTGTGTGTGTGTTGTCGGTGTGTGTGTGTGTGTGTGGTGTCGGTGTGTGTGTGTTGTCGGTGTGTGTGTGTGTGTTGTCGGTGTGTGTGTGTGTGTTGTCGGTGTGTGTGTGAGTGTGTGTGTGTGTGTGTGTGTGTGTTGTCGGTGTGTGTGTGTGTTGTCGGTGTGTGTGTGTTGTGTGTGTGTGTGTGTGTTGTCGATGTGTGTGTGTGTGTTGTCGGTGTGTGTGTGTGTGATGTCGGTGTGTTTGTGTGTGTGTGTTGTCGTTGTGTGTGTGTGTGTGTTGTCGTTGTGTGTGTGTGTGTTGTGTGTGTGTGTGTTGTCGGTGTGTGTGTGTGTGTGTT
The DNA here is from genome assembly GCF_965601325.2 of Salmo salar. Classification (NCBI taxonomy): domain Eukaryota; kingdom Metazoa; phylum Chordata; class Actinopteri; order Salmoniformes; family Salmonidae; genus Salmo; species Salmo salar. The sequence goes on from NW_027675416.1 coordinate 147,880, forward strand.
GTCGGTGTGTGTGTGTGTGTGTTGTCGGTGTGTGTGTGTGTTGTCGGTGTGTGTGTGTGTGTGTGTGTTGTCGGTGTGTGTGTGTGTGTTGTCGGTGTGTGTGTGTGTGTGTAGTCTGGGTGTGTGTGTGTGTGTGTGTGTGTGTTGTCGGTGTGTGTGTGTTGTTGGTGTGTGTGTGTGTGTGTGTGTGTTGTCGGTGTGTGTGTGTGTTGTCGGTGTGTGTGTGTTGTGTGTTGTCGGTGTGTGTGTGTGTTGTCGGTGTGTGTGTGTGTGTGTTGTCGGTGTGTGTGTGTGTGTTGTGTGTGTGTGTATTGTCGGTGTGTGTGTTGTCGGTGTGTGTGTGTGTGTGTGTGTGTGTTGTCGGTGTGTGTGTGTTGTCGGTGTGTGTGTGTGTGTTGTCGGTGTGTGTGTGTGTGTGTGTTGTCGGTGTGTGTGTGTGTGTCTTGTCAGTGTGTGTGTGTGTGTGTTGTCGGTGTGTGTGTGTGTGTGTGTTTGTTGTCGTTGTGTGTGTGTTGTCGGTGTGTGTATGTGTGTTGTCGGTGTGTGTGTGTGTTGTCGGTGTGTGTGTGTGTGTGTTGCTGGTGTGTGTGTGTGTTGTCGGTGTGTGTGTGTGTGTTGTCGGTGTGTGTGTGTGTGTGTGTTGTCGGTGTGTGTGTGTGTGTGTGTGTTGCCGGTGTGTGTGTGTGTGTGTTGTCGGTGTGTGTGTGTGTGTGTGGTCGTTGTGTGTGTCTGTTGTCGGTGTGTGATTGTGTGTTGTCGGTGTGTGTGTGTGTGTGTTGTCGGTGTGTGTGTGTGTTGTCGGTGTGTGTGTGTGTGTTGTGTGTGTGTGTGTTTGTTGTCGGTGTGTGTGTGTGTGTGTGCTGTCGGTGTGTGTGTTTGTGTGTGTTGTCTGTGTGTGTGTGTTGTCGGTGTGTGTGTGTGTGTGTGTTGTCGGTGTGTGTGTGTGTGTGTGTTGCCGGTGTGTGTGTGTGTGTTGTCGGTGTGTGTGTGTTGTCGGTGTGTGTGTGTGTGTGTGTTGTCGGTGTGTGTGTGTGTGTGTTGTCGGTGTGTGAGTGTGTGTGTGTTGTCGGTGTGTGTGTGTGTGTTGTCGGTCTGTGTGTGTGTGTGTTGTCGGTGTGTGTGTAGTCTGGGTGTGTGTGTGTGTGTGTGTGTGTGTGTGTTGTCGGTGTGTGTGTGTTGTTGGTGTGTGTGTGTGTGTGTGTGTGTTGTCGGTGTGTGTGTGTGTTGTCGGTGTGTGTGTGTTGTGTGTGTGTGTGTTGTCGGTGTGTGTGTGTGTTGTCGGTGTGTGTGTGTGTGTTGTCGGTGTGTGTGTGTGTGTTGTGTGTGTGTGTGTTGTCGGTGTGTGTGTTGTCGGTGTGTGTGTGTGTGTGTGTGTGTGTTGTCGGTGTGTGTGTTGTCGGTGTGTGTGTGTGTGTTGTCGGTGTGTGTGTGTGTGTGTGTTGTCGGTGTGTGTGTGTGTGTCTTGTCAGTGTGTGTGTGTGTGTGTTGTCGGTGTGTGTGTGTGTGTGTGTGTGTGTTGTCGTTGTGTGTGTGTTGTCGGTGTGTGTATGTGTGTTGTCGGTGTGTGTGTGTGTGTGTTGTCGGTGTGTGTGTGTGTGTGTTTTGCCTGTGTGTGTGTGTGTGTTGTCGGTGTGTGTGTGTGTGTGTGTGTGTTGTCGGTGTGTGTGTGTGTTGTCGGTGTGTGTGTGTGTGTGTTGTCGGTGTGTGTGTGTGTGTGTGGTCGTTGTGTGTGTGTCTGTTGTCGGTGTGTGAGTGTGTGTTGTCGGTGTGTGTGTGTGTGTGTTGTCGGTGTGTGTGTGTGTTGTCGGTGTGTGTGTGTGTGTTGTGTGTGTGTGTGTGTGTTGTCGGTGTGTGTGTGTGTGTGTGCTGTCGGTGTGTGTGTGTGTGTGTGTGTGTGTTGTCTGTGTGTGTGTGTTGTCGGTGTGTGTGTGTGTGTGTGTTGTCGGTGTGTGTGTGTGTGTGTGTTGTCGGTGTGTGTGTGTGTGTTGTCAGTGTGTGTCTGTGTGTTATCGGTGTGTGTGTGTGTGTGTGTGTTGTCGGTGTGTGTGTGTGTCTGTGTTGTCGGTGTGTGTGTGTGTGTGTTGTCGGTGTGTGTGTTGTCTGTGTGTGTGTGTGTGTGTGTTGTCAGTGTGTGTGTGTGTGTGTGTGTTGTCGGTGTGTGTGTGTGTGTGTGTGTGTTGTCAGTGTGTGTATGTGCGTGTTGTCAGTGTGTGTGTGTGTGTGTGTTGTCGGTGTGTGTGTGTGTGTGTTGTCGGTGTGTGTGTGTGTTGTCGGTGTGTGTGTGTGTTTGTTGTCGGTGTGTGTGTGTGTGTGTGTTGTCGGTGTGTGTGTGTGTGTGTGTTGTCGGTGTGTGTGTGTGTGTTGTCGGTGTGTGTGTGTGTGTGTGTGTGTTGTCGGTGTGTGTGTGTGTGTTGTCGGTGTGTGTGTGTGTGTTGTCGGTGTGTGTGTGTGTGATGTCGGTGTGTTTGTGTGTGTGTGTTGTCGTTGTGTGTGTGTGTGTGTTGTCGGTGTGTTTGTGTGTGTTGTGTGTGTGTGTGTTGTCGGTGTGTGTGTGTGTGTGTGTTGTCGGTGTGTGTGTGTGTGTGTTGTCAGTGTGTGTGTGTGTGTGTGTGTGTGTTGTCGGTGTGTGTGTGTGTGTGTGTGTGTGTTGTCGGTGTGTGTGTGTGTGTGTGTTGCCGGTGTGTGTGTGTGTGTTGTCGGTGTGTGTGTGTTGTCGGTGTGTGTGTGTGTGTGTGTTGTCGGTGTGTGTGTGTGTGTGTTGTCGGTGTGTGAGTGTGTGTGTGTTGTCGGTGTGTGTGTGTGTGTTGTCGGTGTGTGTGTGTGTGTGTTGTCGGTGTGTGTGTAGTCTGGGTGTGTGTGTGTGTGTGTGTGTGTGTGTGTGTTGTCGGTGTGTGTGTGTTGTTGGTGTGTGTGTGTGTGTGTGTGTGTTGTCGGTGTGTGTGTGTGTTGTCGGTGTGTGTGTGTTGTGTGTGTGTGTGTTGTCGGTGTGTGTGTGTGTTGTCGGTGTGTGTGTGTGTGTTGTCGGTGTGTGTGTGTGTGTTGTGTGTGTGTGTGTTGTCGGTGTGTGTGTTGTCGGTGTGTGTGTGTGTGTGTTGTCGGTGTGTGTGTTGTCGGTGTGTGTGTGTGTGTTGTCGGTGTGTGTGTGTGTGTGTGTGTGTTGTCGGTGTGTGTGTGTGTGTCTTGTCAGTGTGTGTGTGTGTGTGTTGTCGGTGTGTGTGTGTGTGTGTGTGTGTGTGTTGTCGTTGTGTGTGTGTTGTCGGTGTGTGTATGTGTGTTGTCGGTGTGTGTGTGTGTGTGTTGTCGGTGTGTGTGTGTGTGTGTGTTGCTGGTGTGTGTGTGTGTGTTGTCGGTGTGTGTGTGTGTGTGTGTGTGTTGTCGGTGTGTGTGTGTGTTGTCGGTGTGTGTGTGTGTGTGTTGTCGGTGTGTGTGTGTGTGTGTGGTCGTTGTGTGTGTGTCTGTTGTCGGTGTGTGTGTGTGTGTGTGTTGTCGGTGTGTGTGTGTGTGTGTTGTCGGTGTGTGAGTGTGTGTGTGTGTTGTCGGTGTGTGTGTGTGTGTTGTCGGTGTGTGTGTGTGTGTGTTGTCGGTGTGTGTGTAGTCTGGGTGTGTGTGTGTGTGTGTGTGTGTGTGTGTGTTGTCGGTGTGTGTGTGTTGTTGGTGTGTGTGTGTGTGTGTGTTGTCGGTGTGTGTGTGTGTTGTCGGTGTGTGTGTGTTGTGTGTGTGTGTGTTGTCGGTGTGTGTGTGTGTTGTCGGTGTGTGTGTGTGTGTTGTCGGTGTGTGTGTGTGTGTTGTGTGTGTGTGTGTTGTCGGTGTGTGTGTTGTCGGTGTGTGTGTGTGTGTGTTGTCGGTGTGTGTGTTGTCGGTGTGTGTGTGTGTGTTGTCGGTGTGTGTGTGTGTGTGTGTTGTCGGTGTGTGTGTGTGTGTCTTGTCAGTGTGTGTGTGTGTGTGTTGTCGGTGTGTGTGTGTGTGTGTGTGTGTGTGTTGTCGTTGTGTGTGTGTTGTCGGTGTGTGTATGTGTGTTGTCGGTGTGTGTGTGTGTGTGTTGTCGGTGTGTGTGTGTGTGTGTGTTGCTGGTGTGTGTGTGTGTGTTGTCGGTGTGTGTGTGTGTGTGTGTGTGTTGTCGGTGTGTGTGTGTGTTGTCGGTGTGTGTGTGTGTGTGTTGTCGGTGTGTGTGTGTGTGTGTGGTCGTTGTGTGTGTGTCTGTTGTCGGTGTGTGAGTGTGTGTTGTCGGTGTGTGTGTGTGTGTGTTGTCGGTGTGTGTGTGTGTTGTCGTTGTGTGTGTGTGTGTTGTGTGTGTGTGTGTGTGTTGTCGGTGTGTGTGTGTGTGTGTGCTGTCGGTGTGTGTGTGTGTGTGTGTGTGTTGTCTGTGTGTGTGTGTTGTCGGTGTGTGTGTGTGTGTTGTCGGTGTGTGTGTGTGTGTGTGTTGTCGGTGTGTGTGTGTGTGTTGTCAGTGTGTGTCTGTGTGTTATCGGTGTGTGTGTGTGTGTGTGTGTTGTCGGTGTGTGTGTGTGTCTGTGTTGTCGGTGTGTGTGTGTGTGTGTTGTCGGTGTGTGTGTGTGTGTTGTCTGTGTGTGTGTGTGTGTGTGTTGTCAGTGTGTGTGTGTGTGTGTGTGTGTTGTCGGTGTGTGTGTGTGTGTGTGTGTTGTCAGTGTGTGTATGTGTGTGTTGTCTGTGTGTGTGTGTTGTCGGTGTGTGTGTGTGTGTGTTGTCGGTGTGTGTGTGTGTGTTGTCGGTGTGTGTGTGTGTGTTGTCAGTGTGTGTCTGTGTGTTATCGGTGTGTGTGTGTGTGTGTGTGTTGTCGGTGTGTGTGTGTGGCTGTGTTGTCGGTGTGTGTGTGTGTGTGTTGTCGGTGTGTGTGTGTGTGTTGTCTGTGTGTGTGTGTGTGTGTGTTGTCAGTGTGTGTGTGTGTGTGTGTGTTGTCGGTGTGTGTGTGTGTGTGTGTGTGTTGTCAGTGTGTGTATGTGTGTGTTGTCAGTGTGTGTGTGTGTGTGTGTGTTATCGGTGTGTGTGTGTGTGTGTTGTCGGTGTGTGTGTGTGTTGTCGGTGTGTGTGTGTGTTTGTTGTCGGTGTGTGTGTGTGTGTGTGTGTTGTCGGTGTGTGTGTGTGTGTGTGTTGTCGGTGTGTGTGTGTGTGTTGTCGGTGTGTGTGTGTGTGTTGTGTGTGTGTGTGTTGTCGGTGTGTGTGTTGTCGGTGTGTGTGTGTGTGTGTGTGTGTGTTGTCGGTGTGTGTGTTGTCGGTGTGTGTGTGTGTGTTGTCGGTGTGTGTGTGTGTGTGTGTGTGTTGTCGGTGTGTGTGTGTGTGTCTTGTCAGTGTGTGTGTGTGTGTGTTGTCGGTGTGTGTGTGTGTGTGTGTGTGTGTTGTCGTTGTGTGTGTGTTGTCGGTGTGTGTATGTGTGTTGTCGGTGTGTGTGTGTGTGTGTTGTCGGTGTGTGTGTGTGTGTGTTGCTGGTGTGTGTGTGTGTGTTGTCGGTGTGTGTGTGTGTGTGTGTGTGTTGTCGGTGTGTGTGTGTGTTGTCGGTGTGTGTGTGTGTGTGTTGTCGGTGTGTGTGTGTGTGTGTGGTCGTTGTGTGTGTGTCTGTTGTCGGTGTGTGAGTGTGTGTTGTCGGTGTGTGTGTGTGTGTGTTGTCGGTGTGTGTGTGTGTTGTCGGTGTGTGTGTGTGTGTTGTGTGTGTGTGTGTGTGTTGTCGGTGTGTGTGTGTGTGTGTGCTGTCGGTGTGTGTGTGTGTGTGTGTGTGTGTGTTGTCTGTGTGTGTGTGTTGTCGGTGTGTGTGTGTGTGTGTGCTGTCGGTGTGTGTGTGTGTGTGTGTGTGTGTGTTGTCTGTGTGTGTGTGTTGTCGGTGTGTGTGTGTGTGTTGTCGGTGTGTGTGTGTGTGTGTGTTGTCGGGGTGTGTGTGTGTGTTGTCAGTGTGTGTCTGTGTGTTATCGGTGTGTGTGTGTGTGTGTGTGTGTTGTCGGTGTGTGTGTGTGTCTGTGTTGTCGGTGTGTGTGTGTGTGTGTTGTCGGTGTGTGTGTGTGTGTTGTCTGTGTGTGTGTGTGTGTGTGTTGTCAGTGTGTGTGTGTGTGTGTGTGTGTTGTCGGTGTGTGTGTGTGTGTGTGTGTTGTCAGTGTGTGTATGTGTGTGTTGTCTGTGTGTGTGTGTTGTCGGTGTGTGTGTGTGTGTGTTGTCGGTGTGTGTGTGTGTGTTGTCAGTGTGTGTCTGTGTGTTATCGGTGTGTGTGTGTGTGTGTGTGTTGTCGGTGTGTGTGTGTGTCTGTGTTGTCGGTGTGTGTGTGTGTGTGTTGTCGGTGTGTGTGTGTGTGTTGTCTGTGTGTGTGTGTGTGTGTGTTGTCAGTGTGTGTGTGTGTGTGTGTGTTGTCGGTGTGTGTGTGTGTGTGTGTGTGTTGTCAGTGTGTGTATGTGTGTGTTGTCAGTGTGTGTGTGTGTGTGTGTGTTATCGGTGTGTGTGTGTGTGTGTTGTCGGTGTGTGTGTGTGTTGTCGGTGTGTGTGTGTGTTTGTTGTCGGTGTGTGTGTGTGTGTGTGTTGTCGGTGTGTGTGTGTGTGTGTGTTGTCGGTGTGTGTGTGTGTGTTGTCGGTGTGTGTGTGTGTGTTGTGTGTGTGTGTGTTGTCGGTGTGTGTGTTGTCGGTGTGTGTGTGTGTGTGTGTGTGTTGTCGGTGTGTGTGTGTTGTCGGTGTGTGTGTGTGTGTTGTCGGTGTGTGTGTGTGTGTGTGTTGTCGGTGTGTGTGTGTGTGTCTTGTCAGTGTGTGTGTGTGTGTGTTGTCGGTGTGTGTGTTTGTGTGTGTGTGTTGTCGTTGTGTGTGTGTTGTCGGTGTGTGTATGTGTGTTGTCGGTGTGTGTGTGTGTTGTCGGTGTGTGTGTGTGTGTGTGTGTGTTGTCGGTGTGTGTGTGTGTGTGTTGTCGGTGTGTGTGTGTGTGTGTGGTCGTTGTGTGTGTGTCTGTTGTCGGTGTGTGAGTGTGTGTTGTCGGTGTGTGTGTGTGTTGTCGGTGTGTGTGTGTGTTGTCGGTGTGTGTGTGTGTGTTGTGTGTGTGTGTGTGTGTTGTCGGTGTGTGTGTGTGTGTGTGCTGTCGGTGTGTGTGTGTGTGTGTGTTGTCTGTGTGTGTGTGTTGTCGGTGTGTGTGTGTGTGTGTGGTCGTTGTGTGTGTGTCTGTTGTCGGTGTGTGAGTGTGTGTTGTCGGTGTGTGTGTGTGTGTGTTGTCGGTGTGTGTGTGTGTTGTCGGTGTGTGTGTGTGTGTTGTGTGTGTGTGTGTGTGTTGTCGGTGTGTGTGTGTGTGTGTGCTGTCGGTGTGTGTGTGTGTGTGTGTGTGTGTTGTCTGTGTGTGTGTGTTGTCGGTGTGTGTGTGTGTGTGTGTTGTCGGTGTGTGTGTGTGTGTGTGTTGTCGGTGTGTGTGTGTGTGTTGTCAGTGTGTGTCTGTGTGTTATCGGTGTGTGTGTGTGTGTGTGTGTTGTCGGTGTGTGTGTGTGTCTGTGTTGTCGGTGTGTGTGTGTGTGTGTTGTCGGTGTGTGTGTTGTCTGTGTGTGTGTGTGTGTGTGTTGTCAGTGTGTGTGTGTGTGTGTGTGTTGTCGGTGTGTGTGTGTGTGTGTGTGTGTTGTCAGTGTGTGTATGTGCGTGTTGTCAGTGTGTGTGTGTGTGTGTGTTGTCGGTGTGTGTGTGTGTGTGTTGTCGGTGTGTGTGTGTGTTGTCGGTGTGTGTGTGTGTTTGTTGTCGGTGTGTGTGTGTGTGTGTGTTGTCGGTGTGTGTGTGTGTGTGTGTTGTCGGTGTGTGTGTGTGTGTTGTCGGTGTGTGTGTGTGTGTGTGTGTGTTGTCGGTGTGTGTGTGTGTGTTGTCGGTGTGTGTGTGTGTGTTGTCGGTGTGTGTGTGTGTGATGTCGGTGTGTTTGTGTGTGTGTGTTGTCGTTGTGTGTGTGTGTGTGTTGTCGGTGTGTTTGTGTGTGTTGTGTGTGTGTGTGTTGTCGGTGTGTGTGTGTGTGTGTGTTGTCGGTGTGTGTGTGTGTGTGTTGTCAGTGTGTGTGTGTGTGTGTGTGTGTGTTGTCGGTGTGTGTGTGTGTGTGTGTGTTGTCGGTGTGTGTGTGTGTGTGTGTTGCCGGTGTGTGTGTGTGTGTTGTCGGTGTGTGTGTGTTGTCGGTGTGTGTGTGTGTGTGTGTTGTCGGTGTGTGTGTGTGTGTGTTGTCGGTGTGTGAGTGTGTGTGTGTTGTCGGTGTGTGTGTGTGTGTTGTCGGTGTGTGTGTGTGTGTGTTGTCGGTGTGTGTGTAGTCTGGGTGTGTGTGTGTGTGTGTGTGTGTGTGTGTGTTGTCGGTGTGTGTGTGTTGTTGGTGTGTGTGTGTGTGTGTGTGTGTTGTCGGTGTGTGTGTGTGTTGTCGGTGTGTGTGTGTTGTGTGTGTGTGTGTTGTCGGTGTGTGTGTGTGTTGTCGGTGTGTGTGTGTGTGTTGTCGGTGTGTGTGTGTGTGTTGTGTGTGTGTGTGTTGTCGGTGTGTGTGTTGTCGGTGTGTGTGTGTGTGTGTTGTCGGTGTGTGTGTTGTCGGTGTGTGTGTGTGTGTTGTCGGTGTGTGTGTGTGTGTGTGTGTGTTGTCGGTGTGTGTGTGTGTGTCTTGTCAGTGTGTGTGTGTGTGTGTTGTCGGTGTGTGTGTGTGTGTGTGTGTGTGTGTTGTCGTTGTGTGTGTGTTGTCGGTGTGTGTATGTGTGTTGTCGGTGTGTGTGTGTGTGTGTTGTCGGTGTGTGTGTGTGTGTGTGTTGCTGGTGTGTGTGTGTGTGTTGTCGGTGTGTGTGTGTGTGTGTGTGTGTTGTCGGTGTGTGTGTGTGTTGTCGGTGTGTGTGTGTGTGTGTTGTCGGTGTGTGTGTGTGTGTGTGGTCGTTGTGTGTGTGTCTGTTGTCGGTGTGTGTGTGTGTGTGTGTTGTCGGTGTGTGTGTGTGTGTGTTGTCGGTGTGTGAGTGTGTGTGTGTGTTGTCGGTGTGTGTGTGTGTGTTGTCGGTGTGTGTGTGTGTGTGTTGTCGGTGTGTGTGTAGTCTGGGTGTGTGTGTGTGTGTGTGTGTGTGTGTGTGTTGTCGGTGTGTGTGTGTTGTTGGTGTGTGTGTGTGTGTGTGTTGTCGGTGTGTGTGTGTGTTGTCGGTGTGTGTGTGTTGTGTGTGTGTGTGTTGTCGGTGTGTGTGTGTGTTGTCGGTGTGTGTGTGTGTGTTGTCGGTGTGTGTGTGTGTGTTGTGTGTGTGTGTGTTGTCGGTGTGTGTGTTGTCGGTGTGTGTGTGTGTGTGTTGTCGGTGTGTGTGTTGTCGGTGTGTGTGTGTGTGTTGTCGGTGTGTGTGTGTGTGTGTGTTGTCGGTGTGTGTGTGTGTGTCTTGTCAGTGTGTGTGTGTGTGTGTTGTCGGTGTGTGTGTGTGTGTGTGTGTGTGTGTTGTCGTTGTGTGTGTGTTGTCGGTGTGTGTATGTGTGTTGTCGGTGTGTGTGTGTGTGTGTGTTGTCGGTGTGTGTGTGTGTGTGTGTTGCTGGTGTGTGTGTGTGTGTTGTCGGTGTGTGTGTGTGTGTGTGTGTGTTGTCGGTGTGTGTGTGTGTTGTCGGTGTGTGTGTGTGTGTGTTGTCGGTGTGTGTGTGTGTGTGTGGTCGTTGTGTGTGTGTCTGTTGTCGGTGTGTGAGTGTGTGTTGTCGGTGTGTGTGTGTGTGTGTTGTCGGTGTGTGTGTGTGTTGTCGTTGTGTGTGTGTGTGTTGTGTGTGTGTGTGTGTGTTGTCGGTGTGTGTGTGTGTGTGTGCTGTCGGTGTGTGTGTGTGTGTGTGTGTGTTGTCTGTGTGTGTGTGTTGTCGGTGTGTGTGTGTGTGTTGTCGGTGTGTGTGTGTGTGTGTGTTGTCGGTGTGTGTGTGTGTGTTGTCAGTGTGTGTCTGTGTGTTATCGGTGTGTGTGTGTGTGTGTGTGTTGTCGGTGTGTGTGTGTGTCTGTGTTGTCGGTGTGTGTGTGTGTGTGTTGTCGGTGTGTGTGTGTGTGTTGTCTGTGTGTGTGTGTGTGTGTGTTGTCAGTGTGTGTGTGTGTGTGTGTGTGTTGTCGGTGTGTGTGTGTGTGTGTGTGTTGTCAGTGTGTGTATGTGTGTGTTGTCTGTGTGTGTGTGTTGTCGGTGTGTGTGTGTGTGTGTTGTCGGTGTGTGTGTGTGTGTGTGTTGTCGGTGTGTGTGTGTGTGTTGTCAGTGTGTGTCTGTGTGTTATCGGTGTGTGTGTGTGTGTGTGTGTTGTCGGTGTGTGTGTGTGTCTGTGTTGTCGGTGTGTGTGTGTGTGTGTTGTCGGTGTGTGTGTGTGTGTTGTCTGTGTGTGTGTGTGTGTGTGTTGTCAGTGTGTGTGTGTGTGTGTGTGTTGTCGGTGTGTGTGTGTGTGTGTGTGTGTTGTCAGTGTGTGTATGTGTGTGTTGTCAGTGTGTGTGTGTGTGTGTGTGTTATCGGTGTGTGTGTGTGTGTGTTGTCGGTGTGTGTGTGTGTTGTCGGTGTGTGTGTGTGTTTGTTGTCGGTGTGTGTGTGTGTGTGTGTGTTGTCGGTGTGTGTGTGTGTGTGTGTTGTCGGTGTGTGTGTGTGTGTTGTCGGTGTGTGTGTGTGTGTTGTGTGTGTGTGTGTTGTCGGTGTGTGTGTTGTCGGTGTGTGTGTGTGTGTGTGTGTGTGTTGTCGGTGTGTGTGTTGTCGGTGTGTGTGTGTGTGTTGTCGGTGTGTGTGTGTGTGTGTGTGTGTTGTCGGTGTGTGTGTGTGTGTCTTGTCAGTGTGTGTGTGTGTGTGTTGTCGGTGTGTGTGTGTGTGTGTGTGTGTGTTGTCGTTGTGTGTGTGTTGTCGGTGTGTGTATGTGTGTTGTCGGTGTGTGTGTGTGTGTGTTGTCGGTGTGTGTGTGTGTGTGTTGCTGGTGTGTGTGTGTGTGTTGTCGGTGTGTGTGTGTGTGTGTGTGTGTTGTCGGTGTGTGTGTGTGTTGTCGGTGTGTGTGTGTGTGTGTTGTCGGTGTGTGTGTGTGTGTGTGGTCGTTGTGTGTGTGTCTGTTGTCGGTGTGTGAGTGTGTGTTGTCGGTGTGTGTGTGTGTGTGTTGTCGGTGTGTGTGTGTGTTGTCGGTGTGTGTGTGTGTGTTGTGTGTGTGTGTGTGTGTTGTCGGTGTGTGTGTGTGTGTGTGCTGTCGGTGTGTGTGTGTGTGTGTGTGTGTGTGTTGTCTGTGTGTGTGTGTTGTCGGTGTGTGTGTGTGTGTGTGCTGTCGGTGTGTGTGTGTGTGTGTGTGTGTGTGTTGTCTGTGTGTGTGTGTTGTCGGTGTGTGTGTGTGTGTTGTCGGTGTGTGTGTGTGTGTGTGTTGTCGGGGTGTGTGTGTGTGTTGTCAGTGTGTGTCTGTGTGTTATCGGTGTGTGTGTGTGTGTGTGTGTTGTCGGTGTGTGTGTGTGTCTGTGTTGTCGGTGTGTGTGTGTGTGTGTTGTCGGTGTGTGTGTGTGTGTTGTCTGTGTGTGTGTGTGTGTGTGTTGTCAGTGTGTGTGTGTGTGTGTGTGTGTTGTCGGTGTGTGTGTGTGTGTGTGTGTTGTCAGTGTGTGTATGTGTGTGTTGTCTGTGTGTGTGTGTTGTCGGTGTGTGTGTGTGTGTGTTGTCGGTGTGTGTGTGTGTGTTGTCAGTGTGTGTCTGTGTGTTATCGGTGTGTGTGTGTGTGTGTGTGTTGTCGGTGTGTGTGTGTGTCTGTGTTGTCGGTGTGTGTGTGTGTGTGTTGTCGGTGTGTGTGTGTGTGTTGTCTGTGTGTGTGTGTGTGTGTGTTGTCAGTGTGTGTGTGTGTGTGTGTGTTGTCGGTGTGTGTGTGTGTGTGTGTGTGTTGTCAGTGTGTGTATGTGTGTGTTGTCAGTGTGTGTGTGTGTGTGTGTGTTATCGGTGTGTGTGTGTGTGTGTTGTCGGTGTGTGTGTGTGTTGTCGGTGTGTGTGTGTGTTTGTTGTCGGTGTGTGTGTGTGTGTGTGTTGTCGGTGTGTGTGTGTGTGTGTGTTGTCGGTGTGTGTGTGTGTGTTGTCGGTGTGTGTGTGTGTGTTGTGTGTGTGTGTGTTGTCGGTGTGTGTGTTGTCGGTGTGTGTGTGTGTGTGTGTGTGTTGTCGGTGTGTGTGTGTTGTCGGTGTGTGTGTGTGTGTTGTCGGTGTGTGTGTGTGTGTGTGTTGTCGGTGTGTGTGTGTGTGTCTTGTCAGTGTGTGTGTGTGTGTGTTGTCGGTGTGTGTGTTTGTGTGTGTGTGTTGTCGTTGTGTGTGTGTTGTCGGTGTGTGTATGTGTGTTGTCGGTGTGTGTGTGTGTTGTCGGTGTGTGTGTGTGTGTGTGTGTGTTGTCGGTGTGTGTGTGTGTGTGTTGTCGGTGTGTGTGTGTGTGTGTGGTCGTTGTGTGTGTGTCTGTTGTCGGTGTGTGAGTGTGTGTTGTCGGTGTGTGTGTGTGTTGTCGGTGTGTGTGTGTGTTGTCGGTGTGTGTGTGTGTGTTGTGTGTGTGTGTGTGTGTTGTCGGTGTGTGTGTGTGTGTGTGCTGTCGGTGTGTGTGTGTGTGTGTGTTGTCTGTGTGTGTGTGTTGTCGGTGTGTGTGTGTGTGTTTTCGGTGTGTGTGTGTGTGTGTGTTGTCGGTGTGTGTGTGTGTGTTGTCAGTGTGTGTCTGTGTGTTATCGGTGTGTGTGTGTGTGTGTGTGTGTTGTCGGTGTGTGTGTGTGTGTGTTGTCAGTGTGTGTGTGTGTGTGTGTTGTCGGTGTGTGTGTGTGTGTTGTGGGTGTGTGTGTGTGTGTTGTCGGTGTGTGTGTGTGTGTTGCTGGTGTTTGTTTGTGTGTGTGTTGTCGGTGTGTGTGTGTGTGTGTTGTCGGTGTGTGTGTGTGTGTGTGTGTGTGTGTGTGTGTTGTCGGTGTGTGTGTGTGTGTGTTGTCGGTGTGTGTGTGTGTGTTGTTGGTGTGTGTGTGTGTGTTGTCGGTGTGTGTGTGTGTTGCTGGTGTTTGTTTGTGTGTGTGTTGTCGGTGTGTGTGTGTGTGTGTGTGTTGTCGGTGTGTGTGTGTGTGTGTGTGTGTGTGTGTGTGTTGTCGGTGTGTGTGTGTGTTGTCGGTGTGTGTGTGTGTGTTGTCGGTGTGTGTGTGTGTGTTGTTGTTGTGTGTGTGTGTTGTCGTTGTGTGTGTGTGTGTGTTGTCGGTGTGTGTGTGTGTGTTGTGGGTGTGTGTGTTGTCAGTGTGTGTGTGTTGTCGGTGTGTGTGTGTGTGTGTTGTCGGTGTGTGTGTGTGTGTGTGTGTTGTCAGTGTGTGTGTGTGTGTGTGTGTGTGTTGTCGGTGTGTGTGTGTGTTGTCGGTGTGTGTGTGTGTGTTGTCGGTGTGTGTGTGTGTGTGTGTGTTGTCAGTGTGTGTGTGTGTGTGTGTGTGTGTTGTCGGTGTGTGTGTGTGTTGTCGGTGTGTGTGTGTGTGTTGTCGGTGTGTGTGTGTGTGTTGTCGGTGTGTGTGTGTGTAGTCGGTGTGTGTGTGTGTGTGTGTGTGTTGTCGGTGTGTGTGTGTGTGTGTGTTGTCGGTGTGTGTGTGTGTGTGTGTGTGTGTGTGTGTGTGTTGTCGGTGTGTGTGTGTGTTGTCGATGTGTGTGTGTGTGTGTGTGTGTGTGTGTGTTGTCGGTGTGTGTGTGTGTGTTGTCGGTGTGTGTGTGTGTGTTGTCGGTGTGTGTGTGTGTGATGTCGGTGTGTTTGTGTGTGTGTGTTGTCGTTGTGTGTGTGTGTGTGTTGTCGGTGTGTTTGTGTGTGTTGTGTGTGTGTGTGTTGTCGGTGTGTGTGTGTGTGTGTGTTGTCGGTGTGTGTGTGTGTGTGTTGTCAGTGTGTGTGTGTGTGTGTGTGTGTGTTGTCGGTGTGTGTGTGTGTGTGTGTGTGTGTGTTGTCGGTGTGTGTGTGTGTGTGTGTTGCCGGTGTGTGTGTGTGTGTTGTCGGTGTGTGTGTGTTGTCGGTGTGTGTGTGTGTGTGTGTTGTCGGTGTGTGTGTGTGTGTGTTGTCGGTGTGTGAGTGTGTGTGTGTTGTCGGTGTGTGTGTGTGTGTTGTCGGTGTGTGTGTGTGTGTGTTGTCGGTGTGTGTGTAGTCTGGGTGTGTGTGTGTGTGTGTGTGTGTGTGTGTGTTGTCGGTGTGTGTGTGTTGTTGGTGTGTGTGTGTGTGTGTGTTGTCGGTGTGTGTGTGTGTTGTCGGTGTGTGTGTGTTGTGTGTGTGTGTGTTGTCGGTGTGTGTGTGTGTTGTCGGTGTGTGTGTGTGTGTTGTCGGTGTGTGTGTGTGTGTTGTGTGTGTGTGTGTTGTCGGTGTGTGTGTTGTCGGTGTGTGTGTGTGTGTGTTGTCGGTGTGTGTGTTGTCGGTGTGTGTGTGTGTGTTGTCGGTGTGTGTGTGTGTGTGTGTTGTCGGTGTGTGTGTGTGTGTCTTGTCAGGTGTGTGTGTGTGTGTGTTGTCGGTGTGTGTGTGTGTGTGTGTGTGTGTGTGTGTTGTCGTGTGTGTGTGTGTTGTCGGTGTGTGTATGTGTGTTGTCGGTGTGTGTGTGTGTGTGTTGTCGGTGTGTGTGTGTGTGTGTGTTGCTGGTGTGTGTGTGTGTGTTGTCGGTGTGTGTGTGTGTGTGTGTTGTCGGTGTGTGTGTGTGTTGTCGGTGTGTGTGTGTGTGTGTTGTCGGTGTGTGTGTGTGTGTGTGGTCGTTGTGTGTGTGTCTGTTGTCGGTGTGTGAGTGTGTGTTGTCGGTGTGTGTGTGTGTGTGTTGTCGGTGTGTGTGTGTGTTGTCGGTGTGTGTGTGTGTGTTGTGTGTGTGTGTGTGTGTTGTCGGTGTGTGTGTGTGTGTGTGCTGTCGGTGTGTGTGTGTGTGTGTGTGTGTGTGTTGTCTGTGTGTGTGTGTTGTCGGTGTGTGTGTGTGTGTTGTCGGTGTGTGTGTGTGTGTGTGTTGTCGGTGTGTGTGTGTGTGTTGTCAGTGTGTGTCTGTGTGTTATCGGTGTGTGTGTGTGTGTGTGTGTTGTCGGTGTGTGTGTGTGTCTGTGTTGTCGGTGTGTGTGTGTGTGTGTTGTCGGTGTGTGTGTGTGTGTTGTCTGTGTGTGTGTGTGTGTGTGTTGTCAGTGTGTGTGTGTGTGTGTGTGTGTTGTCGGTGTGTGTGTGTGTGTGTGTGTTGTCAGTGTGTGTATGTGTGTGTTGTCTGTGTGTGTGTGTTGTCGGTGTGTGTGTGTGTGTGTTGTCGGTGTGTGTGTGTGTGTGTGTTGTCGGTGTGTGTGTGTGTGTTGTCAGTGTGTGTCTGTGTGTTATCGGTGTGTGTGTGTGTGTGTGTGTTGTCGGTGTGTGTGTGTGTCTGTGTTGTCGGTGTGTGTGTGTGTGTGTTGTCGGTGTGTGTGTGTGTGTTGTCTGTGTGTGTGTGTGTGTGTGTGTTGTCAGTGTGTGTGTGTGTGTGTGTGTTGTCGGTGTGTGTGTGTGTGTGTGTGTGTTGTCAGTGTGTGTATGTGTGTGTTGTCAGTGTGTGTGTGTGTGTGTGTGTTATCGGTGTGTGTGTGTGTGTGTTGTCGGTGTGTGTGTGTGTTGTCGGTGTGTGTGTGTGTTTGTTGTCGGTGTGTGTGTGTGTGTGTGTTGTCGGTGTGTGTGTGTGTGTGTGTTGTCGGTGTGTGTGTGTGTGTTGTCGGTGTGTGTGTGTGTGTGTGTTGTCGGTGTGTGTGTGTGTGTGTTGTCAGTGTGTGTGTGTGTGTGTTGTCGGTGTGTGTGTGTTTATGTGTTGTCTGTGTGTGTGTGTGTGTTGTCGGTGTGTGTGTGTGTGTGTGTGTTGTCGGTGTGTGTGTGTTTTGTCGGTGTGTGTGTGTGTGTGTTTTCGGTGTGTGTGTGTGTGTTGTGTGTGTGTGTGTTGTCGGTGTGTGTGTGTGTGTGTGTTGTCGGTGTGTGTGTGTGTGTGTGGTGTCGGTGTGTGTGTGTGTGTGTTGTCGGTGTGTGTGTGAGTGTGTGTGTGTGTGTGTGTGTGTGTTGTCGGTGTGTGTGTGTGTTGTGGGTGTGTGTGTTGTCAGTGTGTGTGTGTTGTCGGTGTGTGTGTGTGTGTGTTGTCGGTGTGTGTGTGTGTGTGTGTGTTGTCAGTGTGTGTGTGTGTGTGTGTGTGTGTGTGTGTTGTCGGTGTGTGTGTGTGTGTGTTGTCGGTGTGTGTGTGTGTGTTGTCGGTGTGTGTGTGTTGTCGGTGTGTGTGTGTGTAGTCGGTGTGTGTGTGTGTGTGTGTGTGTGTGTTGTCGGTGTGTGTGTGTGTGTGTGTTGTCGGTGTGTGTGTGAGTGTGTGTGTGTGTGTGTGTGTGTGTTGTCGGTGTGTGTGTGTGTTGTGGGTGTGTGTGTTGTCAGTGTGTGTGTGTTGTCGGTGTGTGTGTGTGTGTGTTGTCGGTGTGTGTGTGTGTGTGTGTGTTGTCAGTGTGTGTGTGTGTGTGTGTGTGTGTTGTCGGTGTGTGTGTGTGTGTGTTGTCGGTGTGTGTGTGTGTGTTGTCGGTGTGTGTGTGTTGTCGGTGTGTGTGTGTGTGTAGTCGGTGTGTGTGTGTGTGTGTGTGTGTGTGTTGTCGGTGTGTGTGTGTGTGTGTGTTGTCGTGTGTGTGTGTGTGTGTGTGTGTGTGTGTGTGTGTGTGTGTGTGTGTTGTCGGTGTGTGTGTGTGTTGTCGATGTGTGTGTGTTGTGTGTGTGTGTGTGTGTGTTGTCGGTGTGTGTGTGTGTGTTGTCGGTGTGTGTGTGTGTGTGTTGTCGGTGTGTGTGTGTGTGATGTCGGTGTGTTTGTGTGTGTGTGTTGTCGTTGTGTGTGTGTGTGTGTTGTCGGTGTGTTTGTGTGTGTTGTGTGTGTGTGTGTTGTCGGTGTGTGTGTGTGTGTGTGTTGTCGGTGTGTGTGTGTGTGTGTTGTCAGTGTGTGTGTGTGTGTGTGTGTGTGTTGTCGGTGTGTGTGTGTGTGTGTGTGTGTGTTGTCGGTTTTGTGTGTGTGTGTGTTGCCGGTGTGTGTGTGTGTGTTGTCGGTGTGTGTGTGTTGTCGGTGTGTGTGTGTGTGTGTGTTGTCGGTGTGTGTGTGGTGTGTGTTGTCGGTGTGTGAGTGTGTGTGTGTTGTCGGTGTGTGTGTGTGTGTTGTCGGTGTGTGTGTGTGTGTGTTGTCGGTGTGTGTGTAGTCTGGGTGTGTGTGTGTGTGTGTGTGTGTGTGTTGTCGGTGTGTGTGTGTTGTTGGTGTGTGTGTGTGTGTGTGTGTGTTGTCGGTGTGTGTGTGTGTTGTCGGTGTGTGTGTGTTGTGTGTGTGTGTGTTGTCGGTGTGTGTGTGTGTTGTCGGTGTGTGTGTGTGTGTGTTGTCGGTGTGTGTGTGTGTGTTGTGTGTGTGTGTGTTGTCGGTGTGTGTGTTGTCGGTGTGTGTGTGTGTGTGTTGTCGGTGTGTGTGTTGTCGGTGTGTGTGTGTGTGTTGTCGGTGTGTGTGTGTGTGTGTGTTGTCGGTGTGTGTGTGTGTGTCTTGTCAGTGTGTGTGTGTGTGTGTTGTCGGTGTGTGTGTGTGTGTGTGTGTGTGTGTTGTCGTTGTGTGTGTGTTGTCGGTGTGTGTATGTGTGTTGTCGGTGTGTGTGTGTGTGTGTTGTCGGTGTGTGTGTGTGTGTGTGTTGCTGGTGTGTGTGTGTGTGTTGTCGGTGTGTGTGTGTGTGTGTGTGTGTTGTCGGTGTGTGTGTGTGTTGTCGGTGTGTGTGTGTGTGTGTTGTCGGTGTGTGTGTGTGTGTGTGGTCGTTGTGTGTGTGTCTGTTGTCGGTGTGTGAGTGTGTGTTGTCGGTGTGTGTGTGTGTGTGTTGTCGGTGTGTGTGTGTGTTGTCGGTGTGTGTGTGTGTGTTGTGTGTGTGTGTGTGTGTTGTCGGTGTGTGTGTGTGTGTGTGCTGTCGGTGTGTGTGTGTGTGTGTGTGTGTGTTGTCTGTGTGTGTGTGTTGTCGGTGTGTGTGTGTGTGTTGTCGGTGTGTGTGTGTGTGTGTGTTGTCGGTGTGTGTGTGTGTGTTGTCAGTGTGTGTCTGTGTGTTGTCGGTGTGTGTGTGTGTGTGTTGTCGGTGTGTGTGTGTGTCTGTGTTGTCGGTGTGTGTGTGTGTGTGTTGTCGGTGTGTGTGTGTGTGTGTTGTCTGTGTGTGTGTGTGTGTGTGTTGTCAGTGTGTGTGTGTGTGTGTGTGTGTTGTCGGTGTGTGTGTGTGTGTGTGTGTGTTGTCAGTGTGTGTATGTGTGTGTTGTCTGTGTGTGTGTGTTGTCGGTGTGTGTGTGTGTGTTGTCGGTGTGTGTGTGTGTGTGTGTTGTCGGTGTGTGTGTGTGTGTTGTCAGTGTGTGTGCTGTGTGTTAGTCGTGTGTGTGTGTGTGTGTGTGTGTTGTCGGTGTGTGTGTGTGTCTGTGTTGTCGGTGTGTGTGTGTGTGTGTTGTCGGTGTGTGTGTGTGTGTTGTCTGTGTGTGTGTGTGTGTGTGTTGTCAGTGTGTGTGTGTGTGTGTGTGTTGTCGGTGTGTGTGTGTGTGTGTGTGTGTTGTCAGTGTGTGTAGTGTGTGTGTTGTCAGTGTGTGTGTGTGTGTGTGTGTTAGTCGGTGTGTGTGTGTGTGTGTTGTCGGTGTGTGTGTGTGTTGTCGGTGTGTGTGTGTGTTTGTTGTCGGTGTGTGTGTGTGTGTGTGTTGTCGTGTGTGTGTGTGTGTGTGTTGTCGTGTGTGTGTGTGTGTGTTGTCGGTGTGTGTGTGTGTGTGTGTGTTGTCGGTGTGTGTGTGTGTGTGTTGTCAGTGTGTGTGTGTGTGTGTTGTCGGTGTGTGTGTGTTTATGTGTTGTCTGTGTGTGTGTGTGTGTTGTCGGTGTGTGTGTGTGTGTGTGTTGTCGGTGTGTGTGTGTTTTGTCGGTGTGTGTGTGTGTGTGTTTTCGGTGTGTGTGTGTGTGTTGTGTGTGTGTGTGTTGTCGGTGTGTGTGTGTGTGTGTGTTGTCGGTGTGTGTGTGTGTGTGTGGTGTCGGTGTGTGTGTGTTGTCGGTGTGTGTGTGTGTGTTGTCGGTGTGTGTGTGTGTGTGTGTTGTCGGTGTGTGTGTGAGTGTGTGTGTGTGTGTGTGTGTGTTGTCGGTGTGTGTGTGTGTTGTCGGTGTGTGTGTGTTGTGTGTGTGTGTGTGTGTTGTCGGTGTGTGTGTGTGTGTGTTGTCGGTGTGTGTGTGTGTGTTGTCGTGTGTGTGTGTGTGTGTGTGTTGTCGGTGTGTGTGTGTGTGTGTTGTCGGTGTGTGTGTGTGTTGTCGGTGTGTGTGTGTTGTGTGTGTGTGTGTGTGTTGTCGGTGTGTGTGTGTGTGTTGTCGGTGTGTGTGTGTGTGTTGTCGGTGTGTGTGTGTGTGATGTCGGTGTGATTGTGTGTGTGTGTTGTCGTTGTGTGTGTGTGTGTGTTGTCGTTGTGTGTGTGTGTGTTGTGTGTGTGTGTGTTGTCGGTGTGTGTGTGTGTGTGTTGTCGGTCGTGTGTGTGTGTGTGTGTTGTCGGTGTGTGTGTGTGTGTGTTGTCGGTGTGTGTGTGTGTGTGTGTGTGTTGTCGGTGTGTGTGTGTGTGTTGTCGTGTGTGTGTGTGTGTGTTGTCGGTGTGTGTGTGTTGTCGTCTGTGTGTGTGTGTGTGTGTGTGTGTGTCGTGTGTGTGTCGGTGGTGTGTGTGTGTGTGTGGTGTCGGTGTGTGTGTGTGTGTGTCGTGTGTCGTGTGTGTGTGTGTGTTGTCGGTGTGTGTGTGTTGTCGTGTGTGTGTGTTGTCGGTGTGTGTGTGTGTGTTGTCGGTGTGTGTGTGTGTGTGTTGTCGGTGTGTGTGTGTGTGTTGTGTGTGTGTGTATTGTCGGTGTGTGTGTTGTCGGTGTGTGTGTGTGTGTGTGTGTGTGTTGTCGGTGTGTGTGTGTTGTCGGTGTGTGTGTGTGTGTTGTCGGTGTGTGTGTGTGTGTGTGTTGTCGGTGTGTGTGTGTGTGTCTTGTCAGTGTGTGTGTGTGTGTGTTGTCGGTGTGTGTGTGTGTGTGTGTGTTGTCGTTGTGTGTGTGTTGTCGGTGTGTGTATGTGTGTTGTCGGTGTGTGTGTGTGTTGTCGGTGTGTGTGTGTGTGTGTTGCTGGTGTGTGTGTGTGTGTTGTCGGTGTGTGTGTGTGTGTTGTCGGTGTGTGTTTGTGTGTGTGTGTGTTGTCGGTGTGTGTGTGTGTGTGTGTGTGTTGTCGGTGTGTGTGTGTGTGTGTTGTCGGTGTGTGTGTGTGTTGTCTGTGTGTGTGTGTGTGTTGTGTGTGTGTGTGTGTGTTGTCGGTGTGTGTGTGTGTGTGTGCTGTCGGTGTGTGTGTGTGTGTGTGTGTGTTGTCTGTGTGTGTGTGTTGTCGGTGTGTGTGTGTGTGTGTGTTGTCGGTGTGTGTGTGTGTGTGTGTTGTCGGTGTGTGTGTGTGTGTGTTGTCAGTGTGTGTCTGTGTGTTATCGGTGTGTGTGTGTGTGTGTGTGTGTGTTGTCGGTGTGTGTGTGTGTCTGTGTTGTCGGTGTGTGTGTGTGTGTGTGTTGTCGGTGTGTGTGTGTGTGTTGTCTCTGTGTGTGTGTGTGTGTTGTCAGTGTGTGTGTGTGTGTGTTGTCGGTGTGTGTGTGTGTGTGTGTTGTCAGTGTGTGTATGTGTGTGTTGTCAGTGTGTGTGTGTGTGTGTTGTCGGTGTGTGTGTGTGTGTTGTCGGTGTGTGTGTGTGTTGTCGGTGTGTGTGTGTGCGTTGTCGGTGTGTGTGTGTTGTCGGTGTGTGTGTGTGTGTGTTGTCAGTGTGTGTGTGTGTGTGTTGTCGGTGTGTGTGTGTTTATGTGTTGTCTGTGTGTGTGTGTGTGTTGTCGGTGTGTGTGTGTGTGTGTGTGTTGTCGGTGTGTGTGTGTGTTTTGTCGGTGTGTGTGTGTGTGTGTGTGTGTTGTCGGTGTGTGTGTGTGTGTGTTGTCGGTGTGTGTGTGTTGTGTGTGTGTGTGTTGTCGGTGTGTGTGTGTGTGTGTTGTCGGTGTGTGTGTGTGTGTGTGTTGTCGGTGTGTGTGTGTTGTCGGTGTGTGTGTGTGTGTTGTCGGTGTGTGCGTGTGTGTGTGTTGTCGGTGTGTGTGTGAGTGTGTGTGTGTGTGTGTGTGTGTGTTGTCGGTGTGTGTGTGTGTGTGTCGGTGTGTGTGTGTTGTGTGTGTGTGTGTGTGTTGTCGGTGTGTGTGTGTGTGTGTGTTGTCAGTGTGTGTGTGTGTGTGTGTGTGTGTTGTCGGTGTGTGTGTGTGTGTGTTGTCGGTGTGTGTGTGTGTGTTGTCGTGTGTGTGTGTGTGTGTTGTCGGTGTGTGTGTGTGTTGTCGGTGTGTGTGTGTGTGTGTGTGTGTGTGTGTGTTGTCGGTGTGTGTGTGTGTGTTGTCGGTGTGTGTGTGTTGTGTGTGTGTGTGTGTGTGTGTTGTCGGTGTGTGTGTGTGTGTTGTCGGTGTGTGTGTGTGTTGTCGGTGTGTGTGTGTGTGATGTCGGTGTGTTGTGTGTGTGTGTGTTGTCGTTGTGTGTGTGTGTGTGTGTTGTCGGTGTGTGTGTGTGTGTTGTGTGTGTGTGTGTGTGTTGTCGGTGTGTGTGTGTGTGTTGTCGGTGGTGTGTGTGTGTGTGTTGTCAGTGTGTGTGTGTGTGTGTGTGTGTGTGTGTTGTCGGTGTGTGTGTGTGTGTGTGTTGCCGGTGTGTGTGTGTGTGTTGTCGGTGTGTGTGTGTTGTCGGTGTCGTGTGTGTGTGTGTGTTGTCGGTGTGTGTGTGTGTGTGTTGTCGGTGTGTGTGTGTGTGTTGTCGGTGTGTGTGTGTGTGTTGTCGGTGTGTGTGTGTGTGTGTGTGTTGTCGGTGTGTGTGTGTGTAGTCTGGGTGTGTGTGTGTGCGTGTGTGTGTGTGTGTGTTGTCGGTGTGTGTGTGTGTTGTCTGTGTGTGTGTGTGTGTTGTGTGTGTGTGTGTGTGTGTGTTGTCGGTGTGTGTGTGTGTGTGTGCTGTCGGTGTGTGTGTGTGTGTGTGTGTGTTGTCTGTGTGTGTGTGTTGTCGGTGTGTGTGTGTGTGTGTGTTGTCGGTGTGTGTGTGTGTGTTGTCGGTGTGTGTGTGTGTGATGTCGGTGTGTTTGTGCGTGTGTGTTGTCGTGTGTGTGTGTGTGTGTGTGTGTCGGTGTGTCGTGTGTGTGTTGTGTGTCTGTGTTGTCGGTGTGTGTGTGTGTGTGTTGTCGGTGTGTGTGTGTGTGTTGTCTCTGTGTGTGTGTGTGTTGTCAGTGTGTGTGTGTGTGTGTCGTCGTGTGTGTGTGTGTGTGTGTTGTCCGTGTGTGTAGTGTGTGTGTTGTCAGTGTGTGTGTGTGTGTTGTCGGTGTGTGTGTGTGTGTTGTCGTGTGTGTGTGTGTTGTCGGTGTGTGTGTGTGTGTTGGTCGTGTGTGTGTGTGTGTGTTGTCGGTGTGTGTGTGTGTGTGTTGTCGGTGTGTGTGTGTGTGTTGTCGGTGTGTGTGTGTGTGTTGTCTGTGTGTGTGTGTGTGTGTGTGTTGTCGGTGTGTGTGTGTGTGTGTGTGTGTGTGTGTGTGTGTGTGTGTGTGTGTGTGTGTTGTCGGTGTGTGTGTGTTGTCGGTTGTGTGGTGTGTGTGTGTGTTGTCGGTGTGTGTGTGTGTGTTGTCGGTGTGTGTGTGTGTTGTCGTGTGTGTGTGTGTGTGTGTGTTGTCGGTGTGTGTGTGTGTGTTGTGGGTGTGTGTGTGTGTGTGTTGTCGGTGTGTGTGTGTGTGTTGCTGGTGTGTGTGTTTGTGTGTGTGTTGTCGGTGTGTGTGTGTGTGTGTGTCGGTGTGTGTGTGTGTGTGTTGTCGGTGTGTGTGTGTGTGTGTTGTCGGTGTGTGTGTGTGTGTGTTGTCGGTGTGTGTGTGTGTGTTGTTCGGTGTGTGTGTGTGTGTTGTCGGTGTGTGTGTGTGTGTGTTGATGGTGTTTGTTTGTGTGTGTGTTGTCGGTGTGTGTCGTGTGTGTGTGTGTTGTCGGTGTGTGTGTGTGTGTGTCGTGTGTGTGTGTGTGTGTTGTCGGTGTGTGTGTGTGTTGTCGGTGTGTGTGTGTGTTGTCGGTGTGTGTGTGTGTGTTGTCGGTGTGTGTGTGTGTGTGTGTGTGTTGTCGGTGTGTGTGTGTGTGTTGTCGGTGTGTGTGTGTGTGTGTGTGTGTGTGTGTGTTGTCAGTGTGTGTGTGTGTGTCGGTGTGTGTGTGTGTGTGTGTTGTGTGTGTGTGTGTGTGTGTGTGTTGTCGGTGTGTGTGTGTGTGTGTGCTGTCGGTGTGTGTGTGTGTGTGTGTTGTCGGTGTGTGTGTGTGTGTGTCGTGTGTGTGTGTGTGTGTGTTGTCGGTGTGTGTGTGTGTGTAGCTCGGTGTGTGTGTGTGTGTGTGTGTGTGTTGTCGGTGTGTGTGTGTGTGTGTTGTCGTGTGTGTGTGGTGTGTGTGTGTGTGTGTTGTCGGTGTGTGTGTGTGTGTTGTCGGTGTGTGTGTGTGTGTGTGTTGTCGTGTGTGTGTGTGTGTCGTGTGTGTGTGTGTGTGTTGTCGTGTGTGTGTGTGTGTGTCGGTGTGTGTGTGTGTGTGTGTGTGTTGTCAGTGTGTGTGTGTGTTGTCGGTGTGTGTGTGTGTGTGTGTTGTCGGTGTGTGTGTGTGTGTTGTCGGTGTGTGTGTGTGTGTTGTCGGTGTGTGTGTGTGTGTGTTGTCGGTGTGTGTGTGTGTGTGTGTTGTCGGTGTGTGTGTGTGTGTGTTGTCGGTGTGTGTGTGTGTGTTGTCGTGTGTGTGTGTGTGTGTGTGTGTGTTGTCGGTGTGTGTGTGTTGTCGGTGTGTAAGTGTGTGTGTGTTGTCAGTGTGTTTGTGTGTGTGTGTTGTCGGTGTGTGTGTGTGTGTGTGTGTCGGTGTGTGTGTGTGTGTGTCGTGTGTGTGTGTGTGTTGTCGGTGTGTGCGTGTGTGTGTGTGTCGGTGTGTGTGTGTGTGTGTGTGTGTGTGTGTGTGTGTTGTCGTGTGTGTGTGTGTGTTGTCGGTGTGTGTGTGTGTGTTGTCGTGTGTGTGTGTGTGTGTGTTGTAGTGTGTGTGTGTGTGTGTGTTGTGTGTGTGTGTGTGTGTGTGTTGTCGTGTGTGTGTGTGTGTGTTGTCGGTGTGTGTGTGTGTTGTGCGGTGTGTGTGTGTGTGTGTCGTGTGTGTGTGTGTGTGTGTGTGTGTGTTGTGTTGTCGAGTGTGTGTGTGTGTGTCGGTGTGTGTGTGTGTGTGTGTGTGTGTGTGTTGTCGGTGTGTGTGTGTGTGTTGTCTGTGTGTGTGTGTGTGTGTTGTCGGGGTGTGTGTGTGTGTGTATGTCGAGTGTGTGTGTGTGTGTGTGTTGTCGTGTGTGTGTGTGTGTGTTGTCGGTGTGTGTGTGTGTGTGTGTGTGTGTGTGTTGTCGGTGGTGTGTGTGTGTGTTGTCGGTGTGTGTGTGTGTGTGTTGTCAGTGTGTGTGTGTGTGTGTGTGTCGTGTGTTGTCAGTGTGTGTGTGTGTGTGTGTCTGCAGTGTGTGTGTGTGTTTGTTGTCGGTGTGTGTGTGTGTCGTGTGTTGTCGGTGTGTGTGTGTGTTTGCTCGGTGTGTGTGTGTGTGTGTCGGTGTGTGTGTCGGGTGTGTGTTGTCGGTGTGTGTGTGTTGTCGGTGTGTGTGTGTGTGTGTGTAGATGCGTGTGTGTGTGTGTCCGGTGTGTGTGTGTGTGTGTTGTCGGTGTGTGTGTGTGTGTATGTCGGTGTGTGTGTGTTGTCGGTGTGTGTGTGTGTGTGTTGCACGGGGTGTGCGTGTGTGTTGTGGGTGTCGTGTGTGTGTGTGTGTGTGTTGTGGGTGTGTGTGTGTGTGCTCGGTGTGTGTGTGTATGTTGTCGGTGTGTGTGTGTGTGTTGTGTGTGATAGTGTGTTGTCGGTGTGTGTGTTGTCGGAGTGTGTGTGTGCGTGTGTGTGTGTTGTCGGTGTGTGTGTGTTGTCGGTGTGTGTGTGTGTGTGTGTGGTCGGTGTGTGTGTGTGTGTTGTCGGTGTGTGTGTGTGTGTCTTGTCAGTGTGTGTGTGTGTGTTGTCGGTGTGTGTGTGTGTGTGTGTGTGTTGTCGTGTGTGTGTGTTGTCGGTGTGTGTGTGTGTGTTGTCGGTGTGTGTGTGTTGTGTGTCGGTGTGTGTGTGTGTGTGTTGCTCGGTGTGTGTGTGTGTGTTGTCGGTGTGTGTGTGTGTGTTGTCGGTGTGTGTGTGTGTGATGTCGGTGTGTTTGTGTGTGTGTGTTGTCGTTGTGTGTGTGTGTCCGTAGTGTGTCGTGTGTGTGTGTGTGTGTGTGGGGTGTGTGTGTGTTGTCGGTTTGTGTGTGTGTGTGTGTTGTCGGTGTGTGTGTGTGTGTTGTCGGGGGTGTGTGTGTGTGTTGTCAGTGTGTGTGTGTGTGTCGTGTTGTCAGTGTGTGTGTGTGTGTTGCGGGCGTGTGTGTGTGTGTGTGTTGTCGGTGTGTGTGTGTGTGTTGCTGGTGTGTGTTGTGTGTGTGTGTTGTCGGTGTGTGTGTGTGTGTGTTGTCGGTGTGTGTGTGTGTGTGTGTGTGTGTGTGTTGTCGGTGTGTGTGTGTGTGTGTTGTCGGTGTGTGTGTGTGTGTTGTCGGTGTGTGTGTGTGTGTTGTTGGTGTGTGTGTGTGTGTTGTCGGTGTGTGTGTGTGTGTTGCTGGTGTTTATTTGTGTGTGTGTTGTCGGTGTGTGTGTGTGTGTGTGTGTTGTCGGTGTGTGTGTGTGTGTGTGTGTGTGTGTGTTGTCGGTGTGTGTGTGTGTGTTGTCGGTGTGTGTGTGTGTGTTGTCGGTGTGTGTGTGTGTGTTGTCGTTGTGTTTGTGTGTGTGTGTTGTCGTTGTGTGTGTGTGTGTGTTGTCGGTGTGTGTGTGTGTGTGTGTTGTGTGTGTGTGTGTGTGTGTCTGAGTGTGTGTGTGTTGTCGGTGTGTGTGTGTGTGTGTTGTCGTGTGTGTGTGTGTGTGTGTGTGTGTTGTCAGTGTGTGTGTGTGTGTGTGTGTTGTCGGTGTGTGTGTGTGTGTGTGTTGTCGGTGTGTGTGTGTGTGTTGTCGGTGTGTGTGTGTGTTGTCGGTGTGTGTGTGTGTGATGTCGGTGTGTGTGTGTGTGTGTGTGTTGTCGGTGTGTGTGTGTGTGTTGTCGGTGTGTGTGTGTGTGTGTGTGTGTGTTGTCGGTGTGTGTGTGTGTGTTGTCGGTGTGTGTGTGTGTGTGTGTTGTCGTTGTGTGTGTGTGTGTTGTGTGTGTGTGTGTTGTCGGTGTGTGTGTGTGTGTGTGTGTTGTCGGTGTGTGTGTGTGTGTTGTCGGTGTGTGTGTGTGTGTGTGTTGTCAGTGTGTGTGTGTGTGTGTGTGTGTGTTGTCGGTGTGTGTGTGTGTGTGTTGTCGGTGTGTGTGTGTGTGTTGTCGGTGTGTGTGTGTGTGTTGTCGGTGTGTGTGTGTGTGTTGTCTGTGTGTGTGTGTGTGTTGTCAGTGTGTGTGTGTGTGTGTTGTCGGTGTGTGTGTGTGTGTGTTGTCAGTGTGTGTATGTGTGTGTTGTCAGTGTGTGTGTGTGTGTGTGTTGTCGGTGTGTGTGTGTGTGTGTTGTCGGTGTGTGTGTGTGTTGTCGGTGTGTGTGTGTGTGTGTTGTCAGTGTGTGTGTGTGTGTGTTGTCGGTGTGTGTGTGTTTATGTGTTGTCTGTGTGTGTGTGTGTGTTGTCGGTGTGTGTGTGTGTGTGTGTTGTCGGTGTGTGTGTGTTTTGTCGGTGTGTGTGTGTGTGTGTGTGTGTTGTCGGTGTGTGTGTGTGTGTGTTGTCGGTGTGTGTGTGTGTGTGTGTGTGTGTGTGTGTTGTCGGTGTGTGTGTGTGTGTGTTGTCGGTGTGTGTGTGTGTGTGTGTTGTCGGTGTGTGTGTGTTGTCGGTGTGTGTGTGTGTGTTGTCGGTGTGTGCGTGTGTGTGTGTTGTCGGTGTGTGTGTGAGTGTGTGTGTGTGTGTGTGTGTGTTGTCGGTGTGTGTGTGTGTTGTCGGTGTGTGTGTGTTGTGTGTGTGTGTGTGTGTTGTCGGTGTGTGTGTGTGTGTGTGTGTTGTCAGTGTGTGTGTGTGTGTGTGTGTGTGTTGTCGGTGTGTGTGTGTGTGTGTTGTCGGTGTGTGTGTGTGTGTTGTCGGTGTGTGTGTGTGTGTTGTCGGTGTGTGTGTGTGTTGTCGGTGTGTGTGTGTGTGTGTGTGTGTGTGTGTTGTCGGTGTGTGTGTGTGTTGTCGGTGTGTGTGTGTTGTGTGTGTGTGTGTGTGTGTTGTCGGTGTGTGTGTGTGTGTTGTCGGTGTGTGTGTGTGTTGTCGGTGTGTGTGTGTGTGATGTCGGTGTGTTTGTGTGTGTGTGTTGTCGTTGTGTGTGTGTGTGTGTTGTCGGTGTGTGTGTGTGTGTTGTGTGTGTGTGTGTTGTCGGTGTGTGTGTGTGTGTGTTGTCGGTGTGTGTGTGTGTGTTGTCAGTGTGTGTGTGTGTGTGTGTGTGTGTGTGTTGTCGGTGTGTGTGTGTGTGTGTGTTGCCGGTGTGTGTGTGTGTGTTGTCGGTGTGTGTGTGTTGTCGGTGTGTGTGTGTGTGTGTGTTGTCGGTGTGTGTGTGTGTGTGTTGTCGGTGTGTGTGTGTGTGTTGTCGGTGTGTGTGTGTGTGTTGTCGGTGTGTGTGTGTGTGTGTTGTCGGTGTGTGTGTGTGTAGTCTGGGTGTGTGTGTGTGTGTGTGTGTGTGTGTGTGTTGTCGGTGTGTGTGTGTTGTTGGTGTGTGTGTGTGTGTGTGTGTGTTGTCGGTGTGTGTGTGTGTTGTCGGTGTGTGTGTGTTGTGTGTGTGTGTGTTGTCGGTGTGTGTGTGTGTTGTCGGTGTGTGTGTGTGTGTTGTCGGTGTGTGTGTGTGTGTTGTGTGTGTGTGTGTTGTCGGTGTGTGTGTTGTCGGTGTGTGTGTGTGTGTGTGTTGTCGGTGTGTGTGTGTTGTCGGTGTGTGTGTGTGTGTTGTCGGTGTGTGTGTGTGTGTGTGTTGTCGGTGTGTGTGTGTGTGTCTTGTCAGTGTGTGTGTGTGTGTGTTGTCGGTGTGTGTGTGTGTGTGTGTGTGTTGTCGTTGTGTGTGTGTTGTCGGTGTGTGTATGTGTGTTGTCGGTGTGTGTGTGTGTGTTGTCGGTGTGTGTGTGTGTGTGTTGCTGGTGTGTGTGTGTGTGTTGTCGGTGTGTGTGTGTGTGTTGTCGGTGTGTGTGTGTGTGTGTGTGTGTTGTCGGTGTGTGTGTGTGTGTGTGTGTGTGTTGTCCGAGTGTGTGTGTGTGTGTGTGTTGTCGGTGTGTGTGTGTTGTCGGTTTGTGTGTGTGTGTGTGTTGTCGGTGTGTGTGTGTGTGTTGTCGGTGTGTGTGTGTGTTGTCAGTGTGTGTGTGTGTGTGTGTTGTCGGTGTGTGTGTGTGTGTTGTGGGTGTGTGTGTGTGTGTGTTGTCGGTGTGTGTGTGTGTGTTGCTGGTGTTTGTTTGTGTGTGTGTTGTCGGTGTGTGTGTGTGTGTGTTGTCGGTGTGTGTGTGTGTGTGTGTGTGTGTGTGTTGTCGGTGTGTGTGTGTGTGTGTTGTCGGTGTGTGTGTGTGTGTTGTCGGTGTGTGTGTGTGTGTTGTTGGTGTGTGTGTGTGTGTTGTCGGTGTGTGTGTGTGTGTTGATGGTGTTTGTTTGTGTGTGTGTTGTCGGTGTGTGTGTGTGTGTGTGTGTTGTCGGTGTGTGTGTGTGTGTGTGTGTGTGTGTGTGTGTGTGTTGTCGGTGTGTGTGTGTGTTGTCGGTGTGTGTGTGTGTGTTGTCGGTGTGTGTGTGTGTGTTGTCGTTGTGTTTGTGTGTGTGTGTTGTCGTTGTGTGTGTGTGTGTGTTGTCGGTGTGTGTGTGTGTGTTGTGTGTGTGTGTGTTGTCAGTGTGTGTGTGTTGTCGGTGTGTGTGTGTGTGTGTTGTCGGTGTGTGTGTGTGTGTTGTCAGTGTGTGTGTGTGTGTGTGTGTTGTCGGTGTGTGTGTGTGTGTGTTGTCGGTGTGTGTGTGTGTGTTGTCGGTGTGTGTGTGTGTGTTGTCGGTGTGTGTGTGTGTAGTCGGTGTGTGTGTGTGTGTGTGTGTGTGTTGTCGGTGTGTGTGTGTGTGTTGTCGGTGTGTGTGTGTGTGTGTGTGTGTGTTGTCGGTGTGTGTGTGTGTGTTGTCGGTGTGTGTGTGTGTGTGTGTTGTCGTTGTGTGTGTGTGTGTTGTGTGTGTGTGTGTTGTCGGTGTGTGTGTGTTGTCGGTGTGTGTGTGTGTGTGTGTGTGTTGTCGGTGTGTGTGTGTTGTCGGTGTGTGTGTGTGTGTGTGTTGTCGGTGTGTGTGTGTGTGTTGTCGGTGTGTGTGTGTGTGTTGTCGGTGTGTGTGTGTGTGTGTTGTCGGTGTGTGTGTGTGTGTGTTGCTGGTGTGTGTGTGTGTGTTGTCGGTGTGTGTGTGTGTGTTGTCGGTGTGTGTGTGTGTGTGTGTGTGTTGTCGGTGTGTGTGTGTTGTCGGTGTGTAAGTGTGTGTGTGTTGTCAGTGTGTTTGTGTGTGTGTGTTGTCGGTGTGTGTGTGTGTGTGTGTTGTCGGTGTGTGTGTGTGTGTTGTGTGTGTGTGTGTGTTGTCGGTGTGTGTGTGTGTGAGTGTGTGTGTTGTCGGTGTGTGTGTGTGTGTGTGTTGTCGGTGTGTGTGTGTGTTGTCGGTGTGTGTGTGTGTGTGTTGTCGGTGTGTGTGTGTGTGTGTTGTCAGTGTGTGTGTGTGTGTGTGTTGTCGGTGTGTGTGTGTGTGTGTTGTCGGTGTGTGTGTGTGTCTGTGTTGTCGGTGTCTGTGTTTTGTCGGTGTGTGTGTGTGTGTGTGTGTTGTCGGTGTGTGTGTGTGTGTGTGTGTGTTGTCGGTGTGTGTGTGTGTTGTGTGTGTGTGTGTTGTCGGTGTGTGTGTGTGTGTTGTCGGTGTGTGTGTGTGTGTGTTGTCGGTGTGTGTGTGTTGTCGGTGTGTGTGTGTGTGTGTGTTGTCGGTGTGTGTGTGTGTTGTCGGTGTGTGTGTGTGTGTGTGTGTTGTCAGTGTGTGTGTGTGTGTGTGTGTGTGTGTTGTCGGTGTGTGTGTTTGTGTGTGTGTGTGTTGTCGGTGTGTGTGTGTGTGTGTGTGTTGTCCGAGTGTGTGTGTGTGTGTGTGTTGTCGGTGTGTGTGTGTTGTCAGTTTGTGTGTGTGTGTGTGTGTTGTCGGTGTGTGTGTGTGTGTGTGTTGTCGGTGTGTGTGTGTGTTGTGGGTGTGTGTGTGTGTGTGTTGTCGGTGTGTGTGTGTGTGTTGCTGGTGTTTGTTTGTGTGTGTGTTGTCGGTGTGTGTGTGTGTGTGTTGTCGGTGTGTGTGTGTGTGTGTGTGTGTGTGTGTGTGTGTGTGTGTGTTGTCGGTGTGTGTGTGTGTGTGTTGTTGGTGTGTGTGTGTGTGTTGTCGGTGTGTGTGTGTGTTGCTGGTGTTTGTTTCTGTGTGTGTTGTCGGTGTGTGTGTGTGTGTGTGTGTTGTCGGTGTGTGTGTGTGTGTGTGTGTGTGTGTGTGTGTGTTGTCGGTGTGTGTGTGTGTTGTCGGTGTGTGTGTGTGTGTTGTCGGTGTGTGTGTGTCTGTTGTCGTTGTGTTTGTGTGTGTGTGTTGTCGTTGTGTGTGTGTGTGTGTTGTCGGTGTGTGTGTGTGTGTTGTGTGTGTGTGTGTTGTCAGTGTGTGTGTGTTGTCGGTGTGTGTGTGTGTGTGTGTTGTCAGTGTGTGTGTGTGTGTGTGTGTGTGTGTTGTCGGTGTGTGTGTGTGTGTGTTGTCGGTGTGTGTGTGTGTGTTGTCGGTGTGTGTGTGTGTGTTGTCGGTGTGTGTGTGTAGTCGGTGTGTGTGTGTGTGTGTGTGTGTGTGTTGTCGGTGTGTGTGTGTGTGTTGTCGGTGTGTGTGTGTGTGTGTGTGTGTGTTGTCGGTGTGTGTGTGTGTTGTCGGTGTGTGTGTGTTGTGTGTGTGTGTGTTGTCGGTGTGTGTGTGTGTGTTGTCGGTGTGTGTGTGTTGTCGGTGTGTGTGTGTGTGATGTCGGTGTGTTTGTGTGTGTGTGTTGTCGTTGTGTGTGTGTGTTGTCGGTGTGTGTGTGTGTGTTGTGTGTGTGTGTGTTGTCGGTTTGTGTGTGTGTTGTCGGTGTGTGTGTGTGTGTGTGTTGTCAGTGTGTGTGTGTGTGTGTGTGTGTGTGTTGTCGGTGTGTGTGTGTGTGTGTGTGTGTTGTGTGTGTGTGTGTGTGTGTGTGTTGCCGGTGTGTGTGTGTGTGTTGTCGGTGTGTGTGTGTTGTCGGTGTGTGTGTGTGTGTGTGTTGTCGGTGTGTGTGTGTGTGTGTTGTCGGTGTGTGTGTGTGTTGTCGGTGTGTGTGTGTGTGTTGTCGGTGTGTGTGTGTGTGTGTTGTTGGTGTGTGTGTGTGTAGTCTGGGTGTGTGTGTGTGTGTGTGTGTGTGTGTGTGTGTGTGTGTTGTCGGTGTGTGTGTGTTGTTGGTGTGTGTGTGTGTGTGTGTGTGTTGTCGGTGTGTGTGTGTGTTGTCGGTGTGTGTGTGTTGTGTGTGTGTGTGTGTTGTCGGTGTGTGTGTGTGTTGTCGGTGTGTGTGTGTGTGTTGTCGGTGTGTGTGTGTGTGTTGTGTGTGTGTGTGTTGTCGGTGTGTGTGTTGTCGGTGTGTGTGTGTGTGTGTGTGTTGTCGGTGTGTGTGTGTTGTCGGTGTGTGTGTGTGTGTTGTCGGTGTGTGTGTGTGTGTGTGTTGTCGGTGTGTGTGTGTGTGTCTTGTCAGTGTGTGTGTGTGTGTGTTGTCGGTGTGTGTGTGTGTGTGTGTGTGTGTTGTCGTTGTGTATGTGTTGTCGGTGTGTGTATGTGTGTTGTCGGTGTGTGTGTGTGTGTGTTGTCGGTGTGTGTGTGTGTGTGTTGCTGGTGTGTGTGTGTGTGTTGTCGGTGTGTGTGTGTGTGTGTGTGTGTTGTCGTTGTGTGTGTGTTGTCGGTGTGTGTATGTGTGTTGTCGGTGTGTGTGTGTGTTGTCGGTGTGTGTGTGTGTGTGTTGCTGGTGTGTGTGTGTGTTGTCGGTGTGTGTGTGTGTGTTGTCGGTGTGTGTTTGTGTGTGTGTGTGTTGTCGGTGTGTGTGTGTGTGTGTGTTGTCGGTGTGTGTGTGTGTTGTCGGTGTGTGTGTGTGTTGTCTGTGTGTGTGTGTGTGTTGTGTGTGTGTGTGTGTGTGTGTTGTCGGTGTGTGTGTGTGTGTGTGCTGTCGGTGTGTGTGTGTGTGTGTGTGTTGTCTGTGTGTGTGTGTTGTCGGTGTGTGTGTGTGTGTGTGTTGTCGGTGTGTGTGTGTGTGTGTGTTGTCGGTGTGTGTGTGTGTGTTGTCAGTGTGTGTCTGTGTGTTATCGGTGTGTGTGTGTGTGTGTGTGTGTTGTCGGTGTGTGTGTGTGTCTGTGTTGTCGGTGTGTGTGTGTGTGTGTTGTCGGTGTGTGTGTGTGTGTTGTCTGTGTGTGTGTGTGTGTGTTGTCAGTGTGTGTGTGTGTGTGTTGTCGGTGTGTGTGTGTGTGTGTGTGTTGTCAGTGTGTGTATGTGTGTGTTGTCAGTGTGTGTGTGTGTGTGTGTTGTCGGTGTGTGTGTGTGTGTGTTGTCGGTGTGTGTGTGTGTTGTCGGTGTGTGTGTGTGTGTGTTGTCAGTGTGTGTGTGTGTGTGTGTTGTCGGTGTGTGTGTGTTTATGTGTTGTCTGTGTGTGTGTGTGTGTTGTCGGTGTGTGTGTGTGTGTGTGTTGTCGGTGTGTGTGTGTTTTGTCGGTGTGTGTGTGTGTGTGTGTGTGTGTTGTCGGTGTGTGTGTGTGTGTGTTGTCGGTGTGTGTGTGTGTGTTGTGTGTGTGTGTTGTCGGTGTGTGTGTGTGTGTGTTGTCGGTGTGTGTGTGTGTGTTGTCGGTGTGTGTGTGTTGTCGGTGTGTGTGTGTGTGTTGTCGGTGTGTGCGTGTGTGTGTGTTGTCGGTGTGTGTGTGAGTGTGTGTGTGTGTGTGTGTGTTGTCGGTGTGTGTGTGTGTTGTCGGTGTGTGTGTGTTGTGTGTGTGTGTGTGTGTGTTGTCGGTGTGTGTGTGTGTGTGTGTTGTCAGTGTGTGTGTGTGTGTGTGTGTGTGTGTTGTCGGTGTGTGTGTGTGTGTGTTGTCGGTGTGTGTGTGTGTGTTGTCGGTGTGTGTGTGTGTGTTGTCGGTGTGTGTGTGTGTAGTCGGTGTGTGTGTGTGTGTGTGTGTGTGTGTGTTGTCGGTGTGTGTGTGTGTTGTCGGTGTGTGTGTGTTGTGTGTGTGTGTGTGTGTTGTCGGTGTGTGTGTGTGTGTTGTCGGTGTGTGTGTGTGTGTTGTCGGTGTGTGTGTGTGTGATGTCGGTGTGTTTGTGTGTGTGTGTTGTCGTTGTGTGTGTGTGTGTGTTGTCGGTGTGTGTGTGTGTGTTGTGTGTGTGTGTGTTGTCGGTGTGTGTGTGTGTGTGTTGTCGGTGTGTGTGTGTGTGTGTGTTGTCAGTGTGTGTGTGTGTGTGTGTGTGTGTGTGTTGTCGGTGTGTGTGTGTGTGTGTGTTGCCGGTGTGTGTGTGTGTGTTGTCGGTGTGTGTGTGTTGTCGGTGTGTGTGTGTGTGTGTGTTGTCGGTGTGTGTGTGTGTGTGTTGTCGGTGTGTGTGTGTGTGTGTTGTCGGTGTGTGTGTGTGTGTGTGTTGTCGGTGTGTGTGTGTTGTCGGTGTGTGTGTGTGTGTTGTCGGTGTGTGCGTGTGTGTGTGTTGTCGGTGTGTGTGTGAGTGTGTGTGTGTGTGTGTGTGTGTTGTCGGTGTGTGTGTGTGTTGTCGGTGTGTGTGTGTTGTGTGTGTGTGTGTGTGTTGTCGGTGTGTGTGTGTGTGTGTGTGTTGTCAGTGTGTGTGTGTGTGTGTGTGTGTGTTGTCGGTGTGTGTGTGTGTGTGTTGTCGGTGTGTGTGTGTGTGTTGTCGGTGTGTGTGTGTGTGTTGTCGGTGTGTGTGTGTGTTGTCGGTGTGTGTGTGTGTGTGTGTGTGTGTGTGTTGTCGGTGTGTGTGTGTGTTGTCGGTGTGTGTGTGTTGTGTGTGTGTGTGTGTGTTGTCGGTGTGTGTGTGTGTGTTGTCGGTGTGTGTGTGTGTTGTCGGTGTGTGTGTGTGTGATGACGGTGTGTTTGTGTGTGTGTGTTGTCGTTGTGTGTGTGTGTGTGTTGTCGGTGTGTGTGTGTGTGTTGTGTGTGTGTGTGTTGTCGGTGTGTGTGTGTGTGTGTTGTCGGTGTGTGTGTGTGTGTTGTCAGTGTGTGTGTGTGTGTGTGTGTGTGTGTGTTGTCGGTGTGTGTGTGTGTGTGTGTTGCCGGTGTGTGTGTGTGTGTTGTCGGTGTGTGTGTGTTGTCGGTGTGTGTGTGTGTGTGTGTTGTCGGTGTGTGTGTGTGTGTGTTGTCGGTGTGTGTGTGTGTGTTGTCGGTGTGTGTGTGTGTGTTGTCGGTGTGTGTGTGTGTGTGTTGTCGGTGTGTGTGTGTGTAGTCTGGGTGTGTGTGTGTGTGTGTGTGTGTGTGTTGTCGGTGTGTGTGTGTTGTTGGTGTGTGTGTGTGTGTGTGTGTGTTGTCGGTGTGTGTGTGTGTTGTCGGTGTGTGTGTGTTGTGTGTGTGTGTGTTGTTGGTGTGTGTGTGTGTTGTCGGTGTGTGTGTGTGTGTTGTCGGTGTGTGTGTGTGTGTTGTGTGTGTGTGTGTTGTCGGTGTGTGTGTTGTCGGTGTGTGTGTGTGTGTGTGTTGTCGGTGTGTGTGTGTTGTCGGTGTGTGTGTGTGTGTTGTCGGTGTGTGTGTGTGTGTGTGTTGTCGGTGTGTGTGTGTGTGTCTTGTCAGTGTGTGTGTGTGTGTGTTGTCGGTGTGTGTGTGTGTGTGTGTGTGTTGTCGTTGTGTGTGTGTTGTCGGTGTGTGTATGTGTGTTGTCGGTGTGTGTGTGTGTGTTGTCGGTGTGTGTGTGTGTGTGTTGCTGGTGTGTGTGTGTGTGTTGTCGGTGTGTGTGTGTGTGTTGTCGGTGTGTGTGTGTGTGTGTGTGTGTTGTCGGTGTGTGTGTGTGTGTGTGTGTTGTCCGAGTGTGTGTGTGTGTGTGTGTTGTCGGTGTGTGTGTGTTGTCGGTTTGTGTGTGTGTGTGTGTTGTCGGTGTGTGTGTGTGTGTTGTCGGTGTGTGTGTGTGTTGTCGGTGTGTGTGTGTGTGTGTGTGTGTGTGTGTTGTCGGTGTGTGTGTGTGTTGTCGGTGTGTGTGTGTTGTGTGTGTGTGTGTGTGTTGTCGGTGTGTGTGTGTGTGTTGTCGGTGTGTGTGTGTGTTGTCGGTGTGTGTGTGTGTGATGACGGTGTGTTTGTGTGTGTGTGTTGTCGTTGTGTGTGTGTGTGTGTTGTCGGTGTGTGTGTGTGTGTTGTGTGTGTGTGTGTTGTCGGTGTGTGTGTGTGTGTGTTGTCGGTGTGTGTGTGTGTGTTGTCAGTGTGTGTGTGTGTGTGTGTGTGTGTGTGTTGTCGGTGTGTGTGTGTGTGTGTGTTGCCGGTGTGTGTGTGTGTGTTGTCGGTGTGTGTGTGTTGTCGGTGTGTGTGTGTGTGTTGTCGGTGTGTGTGTGTGTGTGTTGTCGGTGTGTGTGTGTGTGTTGTCGGTGTGTGTGTGTGTGTTGTCGGTGTGTGTGTGTGTGTGTTGTCGGTGTGTGTGTGTGTAGTCTGGGTGTGTGTGTGTGTGTGTGTGTGTGTGTGTGTTGTCGGTGTGTGTGTGTTGTTGGTGTGTGTGTGTGTGTGTGTGTGTTGTCGGTGTGTGTGTGTGTTGTCGGTGTGTGTGTGTTGTGTGTGTGTGTGTTGTCGGTGTGTGTGTGTGTTGTCGGTGTGTGTGTGTGTGTTGTCGGTGTGTGTGTGTGTGTTGTGTGTGTGTGTGTTGTCGGTGTGTGTGTTGTCGGTGTGTGTGTGTGTGTGTGTTGTCGGTGTGTGTGTGTTGTCGGTGTGTGTGTGTGTGTTGTCGGTGTGTGTGTGTGTGTGTGTTGTCGGTGTGTGTGTGTGTGTCTTGTCAGTGTGTGTGTGTGTGTGTTGTCGGTGTGTGTGTGTGTGTGTGTGTGTTGTCGTTGTGTGTGTGTTGTCGGTGTGTGTATGTGTGTTGTCGGTGTGTGTGTGTGTGTTGTCGGTGTGTGTGTGTGTGTGTTGCTGGTGTGTGTGTGTGTGTTGTCGGTGTGTGTGTGTGTGTTGTCGGTGTGTGTGTGTGTGTGTGTGTGTTGTCGGTGTGTGTGTGTGTGTGTGTGTTGTCCGAGTGTGTGTGTGTGTGTGTGTTGTCGGTGTGTGTGTGTTGTCGGTTTGTGTGTGTGTGTGTGTTGTCGGTGTGTGTGTGTGTGTTGTCGGTGTGTGTGTGTGTTGTCAGTGTGTGTGTGTGTGTGTGTTGTCGGTGTGTGTGTGTGTGTTGTGGGTGTGTGTGTGTGTGTGTTGTCGGTGTGTGTGTGTGTGTTGCTGGTGTTTGTTTGTGTGTGTGTTGTCGGTGTGTGTGTGTGTGTGTTGTCGGTGTGTGTGTGTGTGTGTGTGTGTGTGTGTTGTCGGTGTGTGTGTGTGTGTGTTGTCGGTGTGTGTGTGTGTGTTGTCGGTGTGTGTGTGTGTGTTGTTGGTGTGTGTGTGTGTGTTGTCGGTGTGTGTGTGTGTGTTGATGGTGTTTGTTTGTGTGTGTGTTGTCGGTGTGTGTGTGTGTGTGTGTGTTGTCGGTGTGTGTGTGTGTGTGTGTGTGTGTGTGTGTGTTGTCGGTGTGTGTGTGTGTTGTCGGTGTGTGTGTGTGTGTTGTCGGTGTGTGTGTGTGTGTTGTCGTTGTGTTTGTGTGTGTGTGTTGTCGTTGTGTGTGTGTGTGTGTTGTCGGTGTGTGTGTGTGTGTTGTGTGTGTGTGTGTTGTCAGTGTGTGTGTGTTGTCGGTGTGTGTGTGTGTGTGTTGTCGGTGTGTGTGTGTGTGTGTGTTGTCAGTGTGTGTGTGTGTGTGTGTGTTGTCGGTGTGTGTGTGTGTGTGTTGTCGGTGTGTGTGTGTGTGTTGTCGGTGTGTGTGTGTGTGTTGTCGGTGTGTGTGTGTGTAGTCGGTGTGTGTGTGTGTGTGTGTGTGTGTTGTCGGTGTGTGTGTGTGTGTTGTCGGTGTGTGTGTGTGTGTGTGTGTGTGTTGTCGGTGTGTGTGTGTGTGTTGTCGGTGTGTGTGTGTGTGTGTGTTGTCGTTGTGTGTGTGTGTGTTGTGTGTGTGTGTGTTGTCGGTGTGTGTGTGTTGTCGGTGTGTGTGTGTGTGTGTGTGTTGTCGGTGTGTGTGTGTTGTCGGTGTGTGTGTGTGTGTGTGTTGTCGGTGTGTGTGTGTGTGTTGTCGGTGTGTGTGTGTGTGTTGTCGGTGTGTGTGTGTGTGTGTTGTCGGTGTGTGTGTGTGTGTGTTGCTGGTGTGTGTGTGTGTGTTGTCGGTGTGTGTGTGTGTGTTGTCGGTGTGTGTGTGTGTGTGTGTGTGTTGTCGGTGTGTGTGT
Source organism: Salmo salar (assembly GCF_965601325.2). Classification (NCBI taxonomy): domain Eukaryota; kingdom Metazoa; phylum Chordata; class Actinopteri; order Salmoniformes; family Salmonidae; genus Salmo; species Salmo salar. The sequence continues at coordinate 185,213 of NW_027675416.1, forward strand.
GTTGTCGGTGTGTAAGTGTGTGTGTGTTGTCAGTGTGTTTGTGTGTGTGTGTTGTCGGTGTGTGTGTGTGTGTGTTGTCGGTGTGTGTGTGTGTGTTGTGTGTGTGTGTGTTGTCGGTGTGTGTGTGTGTGAGTGTGTGTGTTGTCGGTGTGTGTGTGTGTGTGTGTTGTCGGTGTGTGTGTGTGTTGTCGGTGTGTGTGTGTGTGTGTTGTCGGTGTGTGTGTGTGTGTGTTGTCAGTGTGTGTGTGTGTGTGTGTTGTCGGTGTGTGTGTGTGTGTGTTGTCGGTGTGTGTGTGTGTCTGTGTTGTCGGTGTGTGTGTTTTGTCGGTGTGTGTGTGTGTGTGTGTGTTGTCGGTGTGTGTGTGTGTGTGTGTTGTCGGTGTGTGTGTGTGTTGTGTGTGTGTGTGTTGTCGGTGTGTGTGTGTGTGTTGTCGGTGTGTGTGTGTGTGTGTGTTGTCGGTGTGTGTGTGTTGTCGGTGTGTGTGTGTGTGTGTGTTGTCGGTGTGTGTGTGTGTTGTCGGTGTGTGTGTGTGTGTGTGTGTTGTCAGTGTGTGTGTGTGTGTGTGTGTGTGTGTTGTCGGTGTGTGTGTTTGTGTGTGTGTGTGTTGTCGGTGTGTGTGTGTGTGTGTGTGTTGTCCGAGTGTGTGTGTGTGTGTGTGTTGTCGGTGTGTGTGTGTTGTCAGTTTGTGTGTGTGTGTGTGTGTTGTCGGTGTGTGTGTGTGTGTGTGTTGTCGGTGTGTGTGTGTGTTGTGGGTGTGTGTGTGTGTGTGTTGTCGGTGTGTGTGTGTGTGTTGCTGGTGTTTGTTTGTGTGTGTGTTGTCGGTGTGTGTGTGTGTGTGTTGTCGGTGTGTGTGTGTGTGTGTGTGTGTGTGTGTGTGTGTGTGTGTTGTCGGTGTGTGTGTGTGTGTGTTGTTGGTGTGTGTGTGTGTGTTGTCGGTGTGTGTGTGTGTTGCTGGTGTTTGTTTGTGTGTGTGTTGTCGGTGTGTGTGTGTGTGTGTGTGTTGTCGGTGTGTGTGTGTGTGTGTGTGTGTGTGTGTGTGTGTGTGTGTGTTGTCGGTGTGTGTGTGTGTTGTCGGTGTGTGTGTGTGTGTTGTCGGTGTGTGTGTGTCTGTTGTCGTTGTGTTTGTGTGTGTGTGTTGTCGTTGTGTGTGTGTGTGTGTTGTCGGTGTGTGTGTGTGTGTTGTGTGTGTGTGTGTTGTCAGTGTGTGTGTGTTGTCGGTGTGTGTGTGTGTGTGTGTTGTCAGTGTGTGTGTGTGTGTGTGTGTGTGTGTTGTCGGTGTGTGTGTGTGTGTGTTGTCGGTGTGTGTGTGTGTGTTGTCGGTGTGTGTGTGTGTGTTGTCGGTGTGTGTGTGTAGTCGGTGTGTGTGTGTGTGTGTGTGTGTGTGTTGTCGGTGTGTGTGTGTGTGTTGTCGGTGTGTGTGTGTGTGTGTGTGTGTGTTGTCTGTGTGTGTGTGTGTTGTCGGTGTGTGTGTGTTGTGTGTGTGTGTGTTGTCGGTGTGTGTGTGTGTGTTGTCGGTGTGTGTGTGTTGTCGGTGTGTGTGTGTGTGATGTCGGTGTGTTTGTGTGTGTGTGTTGTCGTTGTGTGTGTGTGTTGTCGGTGTGTGTGTGTGTGTTGTGTGTGTGTGTGTTGTCGGTTTGTGTGTGTGTTGTCGGTGTGTGTGTGTGTGTGTGTTGTCAGTGTGTGTGTGTGTGTGTGTGTGTGTGTTGTCGGTGTGTGTGTGTGTGTGTGTGTGTTGTCGGTGTGTGTGTGTGTGTGTGTTGCCGGTGTGTGTGTGTGTGTTGTCGGTGTGTGTGTGTTGTCGGTGTGTGTGTGTGTGTGTGTTGTCGGTGTGTGTGTGTGTGTGTTGTCGGTGTGTGTGTGTGTTGTCGGTGTGTGTGTGTGTGTTGTCGGTGTGTGTGTGTGTTGTTGGTGTGTGTGTGTGTAGTCTGGGTGTGTGTGTGTGTGTGTGTGTGTGTTGTCGGTGTGTGTGTGTTGTTGGTGTGTGTGTGTGTGTGTGTGTGTTGTCGGTGTGTGTGTGTGTTGTCGGTGTGTGTGTGTTGTGTGTGTGTGTGTTGTCGGTGTGTGTGTGTGTTGTCGGTGTGTGTGTGTGTGTTGTCGGTGTGTGTGTGTGTGTTGTGTGTGTGTGTGTTGTCGGTGTGTGTGTTGTCGGTGTGTGTGTGTGTGTGTGTGTTGTCGGTGTGTGTGTGTTGTCGGTGTGTGTGTGTGTGTTGTCGGTGTGTGTGTGTGTGTGTGTTGTCGGTGTGTGTGTGTGTGTCTTGTCAGTGTGTGTGTGTGTGTGTTGTCGGTGTGTGTGTGTGTGTGTGTGTGTGTTGTCGTTGTGTATGTGTTGTCGGTGTGTGTATGTGTGTTGTCGGTGTGTGTGTGTGTGTGTTGTCGGTGTGTGTGTGTGTGTGTTGCTGGTGTGTGTGTGTGTGTTGTCGGTGTGTGTGTGTGTGTGTGTGTGTTGTCGTTGTGTGTGTGTTGTCGGTGTGTGTATGTGTGTTGTCGGTGTGTGTGTGTGTTGTCGGTGTGTGTGTGTGTGTGTTGCTGGTGTGTGTGTGTGTTGTCGGTGTGTGTGTGTGTGTTGTCGGTGTGTGTTTGTGTGTGTGTGTGTTGTCGGTGTGTGTGTGTGTGTGTGTGTTGTCGGTGTGTGTGTGTGTTGTCGGTGTGTGTGTGTGTTGTCTGTGTGTGTGTGTGTGTTGTGTGTGTGTGTGTGTGTGTGTTGTCGGTGTGTGTGTGTGTGTGTGCTGTCGGTGTGTGTGTGTGTGTGTGTGTTGTCTGTGTGTGTGTGTTGTCGGTGTGTGTGTGTGTGTGTTGTCGGTGTGTGTGTGTGTGTGTGTTGTCGGTGTGTGTGTGTGTGTTGTCAGTGTGTGTCTGTGTGTTATCGGTGTGTGTGTGTGTGTGTGTGTGTTGTCGGTGTGTGTGTGTGTCTGTGTTGTCGGTGTGTGTGTGTGTGTGTTGTCGGTGTGTGTGTGTGTGTTGTCTGTGTGTGTGTGTGTGTGTTGTCAGTGTGTGTGTGTGTGTGTTGTCGGTGTGTGTGTGTGTGTGTGTTGTCAGTGTGTGTATGTGTGTGTTGTCAGTGTGTGTGTGTGTGTGTGTTGTCGGTGTGTGTGTGTGTGTGTTGTCGGTGTGTGTGTGTGTTGTCGGTGTGTGTGTGTGTGTGTTGTCAGTGTGTGTGTGTGTGTGTTGTCGGTGTGTGTGTGTTTATGTGTTGTCTGTGTGTGTGTGTGTGTTGTCGGTGTGTGTGTGTGTTGTCGGTGTGTGTGTTTTGTCGGTGTGTGTGTGTGTGTGTGTGTGTTGTCGGTGTGTGTGTGTGTGTGTTGTCGGTGTGTGTGTGTGTGTTGTGTGTGTGTGTTGTCGGTGTGTGTGTGTGTGTGTTGTCGGTGTGTGTGTGTGTGTGTGTTGTCGGTGTGTGTGTGTTGTCGGTGTGTGTGTGTGTGTTGTCGGTGTGTGCGTGTGTGTGTGTTGTCGGTGTGTGTGTGAGTGTGTGTGTGTGTGTGTGTGTTGTCGGTGTGTGTGTGTGTTGTCGGTGTGTGTGTGTTGTGTGTGTGTGTGTGTGTGTTGTCGGTGTGTGTGTGTGTGTGTGTTGTCAGTGTGTGTGTGTGTGTGTGTGTGTGTTGTCGGTGTGTGTGTGTGTGTTGTCGGTGTGTGTGTGTGTGTTGTCGGTGTGTGTGTGTGTAGTCGGTGTGTGTGTGTGTGTGTGTGTGTGTGTGTGTGTTGTCGGTGTGTGTGTGTGTTGTCGGTGTGTGTGTGTTGTGTGTGTGTGTGTGTGTTGTCGGTGTGTGTGTGTGTGTTGTCGGTGTGTGTGTGTGTGTTGTCGGTGTGTGTGTGTGTGATGTCGGTGTGTTTGTGTGTGTGTGTTGTCGTTGTGTGTGTGTGTGTGTTGTCGGTGTGTGTGTGTGTGTTGTGTGTGTGTGTGTTGTCGGTGTGTGTGTGTGTGTGTTGTCGGTGTGTGTGTGTGTGTGTGTTGTCAGTGTGTGTGTGTGTGTGTGTGTGTGTGTTGTCGGTGTGTGTGTGTGTGTGTGTTGCCGGTGTGTGTGTGTGTTTGTTGTCGGTGTGTGTGTGTTGTCGGTGTGTGTGTGTGTGTGTGTTGTCGGTGTGTGTGTGTGTGTGTTGTCGGTGTGTGTGTGTGTGTGTGTTGTCGGTGTGTGTGTGTGTGTTGTCGGTGTGTGTGTGTGTGTGTTGTCGGTGTGTGTGTGTGTAGTCTGGGTGTGTGTGTGTGTGTGTGTGTGTGTGTGTGTTGTCGGTGTGTGTGTGTGTTGTCGGTGTGTGTGTGTGTGTTGTCGGTGTGTGTGTGTGTTGTCGGTGTGTGTGTGTTGTGTGTGTGTGTGTTGTCGGTGTGTGTGTGTGTTGTCGGTGTGTGTGTGTGTGTTGTCGGTGTGTGTGTGTGTGTTGTGTGTGATAGTGTGTTGTCGGTGTGTGTGTTGTCGGTGTGTGTGTGTGTGTGTGTGTGTTGTCGGTGTGTGTGTGTTGTCGGTGTGTGTGTGTGTGTTGTCGGTGTGTGTGTGTGTGTGTGTTGTCGGTGTGTGTGTGTGTGTGTGTGTTGTCGGTGTGTGTGTGTTGTCGGTGTGTGTGTGTGTGTTGTCGGTGTGTGTGTGTGTGTGTGTTGTCGGTGTGTGTGTGTGTGTCTTGTCAGTGTGTGTGTGTGTGTGTTGTCGGTGTGTGTGTGTGTGTGTGTGTGTGTTGTCGTTGTGTATGTGTTGTCGGTGTGTGTATGTGTGTTGTCGGTGTGTGTGTGTGTGTGTTGTCGGTGTGTGTGTGTGTGTGTTGCTGGTGTGTGTGTGTGTGTTGTCGGTGTGTGTGTGTGTGTGTGTGTGTTGTCGTTGTGTGTGTGTTGTCGGTGTGTGTATGTGTGTTGTCGGTGTGTGTGTGTGTTGTCGGTGTGTGTGTGTGTGTGTTGCTGGTGTGTGTGTGTGTTGTCGGTGTGTGTGTGTGTGTTGTCGGTGTGTGTTTGTGTGTGTGTGTGTTGTCGGTGTGTGTGTGTGTGTGTGTGTTGTCGGTGTGTGTGTGTGTTGTCGGTGTGTGTGTGTGTTGTCTGTGTGTGTGTGTGTGTTGTGTGTGTGTGTGTGTGTGTGTTGTCGGTGTGTGTGTGTGTGTGTGCTGTCGGTGTGTGTGTGTGTGTGTGTGTTGTCTGTGTGTGTGTGTTGTCGGTGTGTGTGTGTGTGTGTTGTCGGTGTGTGTGTGTGTGTGTGTTGTCGGTGTGTGTGTGTGTGTTGTCAGTGTGTGTCTGTGTGTTATCGGTGTGTGTGTGTGTGTGTGTGTGTTGTCGGTGTGTGTGTGTGTCTGTGTTGTCGGTGTGTGTGTGTGTGTGTTGTCGGTGTGTGTGTGTGTGTTGTCTGTGTGTGTGTGTGTGTGTTGTCAGTGTGTGTGTGTGTGTGTTGTCGGTGTGTGTGTGTGTGTGTGTTGTCAGTGTGTGTATGTGTGTGTTGTCAGTGTGTGTGTGTGTGTGTGTTGTCGGTGTGTGTGTGTGTGTGTTGTCGGTGTGTGTGTGTGTTGTCGGTGTGTGTGTGTGTGTGTTGTCAGTGTGTGTGTGTGTGTGTTGTCGGTGTGTGTGTGTTTATGTGTTGTCTGTGTGTGTGTGTGTGTTGTCGGTGTGTGTGTGTGTTGTCGGTGTGTGTGTTTTGTCGGTGTGTGTGTGTGTGTGTGTGTGTTGTCGGTGTGTGTGTGTGTGTGTTGTCGGTGTGTGTGTGTGTGTTGTGTGTGTGTGTTGTCGGTGTGTGTGTGTGTGTGTTGTCGGTGTGTGTGTGTGTGTGTGTTGTCGGTGTGTGTGTGTTGTCGGTGTGTGTGTGTGTGTTGTCGGTGTGTGCGTGTGTGTGTGTTGTCGGTGTGTGTGTGAGTGTGTGTGTGTGTGTGTGTGTTGTCGGTGTGTGTGTGTGTTGTCGGTGTGTGTGTGTTGTGTGTGTGTGTGTGTGTGTTGTCGGTGTGTGTGTGTGTGTGTGTTGTCAGTGTGTGTGTGTGTGTGTGTGTGTGTTGTCGGTGTGTGTGTGTGTGTTGTCGGTGTGTGTGTGTGTGTTGTCGGTGTGTGTGTGTGTAGTCGGTGTGTGTGTGTGTGTGTGTGTGTGTGTGTGTGTTGTCGGTGTGTGTGTGTGTTGTCGGTGTGTGTGTGTTGTGTGTGTGTGTGTGTGTTGTCGGTGTGTGTGTGTGTGTTGTCGGTGTGTGTGTGTGTGTTGTCGGTGTGTGTGTGTGTGATGTCGGTGTGTTTGTGTGTGTGTGTTGTCGTTGTGTGTGTGTGTGTGTTGTCGGTGTGTGTGTGTGTGTTGTGTGTGTGTGTGTTGTCGGTGTGTGTGTGTGTGTGTTGTCGGTGTGTGTGTGTGTGTGTGTTGTCAGTGTGTGTGTGTGTGTGTGTGTGTGTGTGTTGTCGGTGTGTGTGTGTGTGTGTGTTGCCGGTGTGTGTGTGTGTGTTGTCGGTGTGTGTGTGTTGTCGGTGTGTGTGTGTGTGTGTGTTGTCGGTGTGTGTGTGTGTGTGTTGTCGGTGTGTGTGTGTGTGTGTGTTGTCGGTGTGTGTGTGTGTGTTGTCGGTGTGTGTGTGTGTGTGTTGTCGGTGTGTGTGTGTGTAGTCTGGGTGTGTGTGTGTGTGTGTGTGTGTGTGTGTGTTGTCGGTGTGTGTGTGTGTTGTCGGTGTGTGTGTGTGTGTTGTCGGTGTGTGTGTGTGTTGTCGGTGTGTGTGTGTTGTGTGTGTGTGTGTTGTCGGTGTGTGTGTGTGTTGTCGGTGTGTGTGTGTGTGTTGTCGGTGTGTGTGTGTGTGTTGTGTGTGATAGTGTGTTGTCGGTGTGTGTGTTGTCGGTGTGTGTGTGTGTGTGTGTGTGTTGTCGGTGTGTGTGTGTTGTCGGTGTGTGTGTGTGTGTTGTCGGTGTGTGTGTGTGTGTGTGTTGTCGGTGTGTGTGTGTGTGTCTTGTCAGTGTGTGTGTGTGTGTGTTGTCGGTGTGTGTGTGTGTGTGTGTGTGTGTTGTCGTTGTGTGTGTGTTGTCGGTGTGTGTATGTGTGTTGTCGGTGTGTGTGTGTGTGTGTTGTCGGTGTGTGTGTGTGTGTGTTGCTGGTGTGTGTGTGTGTGTTGTCGGTGTGTGTGTGTGTGTTGTCGGTGTGTGTGTGTGTGTGTGTGTGTTGTCGGTGTGTGTGTGTGTGTGTGTGTGTGTTGTCCGAGTGTGTGTGTGTGTGTGTGTTGTCGGTGTGTGTGTGTTGTCGGTTTGTGTGTGTGTGTGTGTTGTCGGTGTGTGTGTGTGTGTTGTCGGTGTGTGTGTGTGTTGTCAGTGTGTGTGTGTGTGTGTGTTGTCGGTGTGTGTGTGTGTGTTGTGGGTGTGTGTGTGTGTGTGTTGTCGGTGTGTGTGTGTGTGTTGCTGGTGTTTGTTTGTGTGTGTGTTGTCGGTGTGTGTGTGTGTGTGTTGTCGGTGTGTGTGTGTGTGTGTGTGTGTGTGTGTTGTCGGTGTGTGTGTGTGTGTGTTGTCGGTGTGTGTGTGTGTGTTGTCGGTGTGTGTGTGTGTGTTGTTGGTGTGTGTGTGTGTGTTGTCGGTGTGTGTGTGTGTGTTGCTGGTGTTTATTTGTGTGTGTGTTGTCGGTGTGTGTGTGTGTGTGTGTGTTGTCGGTGTGTGTGTGTGTGTGTGTGTGTGTGTGTGTGTTGTCGGTGTGTGTGTGTGTTGTCGGTGTGTGTGTGTGTGTTGTCGGTGTGTGTGTGTGTGTTGTCGTTGTGTTTGTGTGTGTGTGTTGTCGTTGTGTGTGTGTGTGTGTTGTCGGTGTGTGTGTGTGTGTTGTGTGTGTGTGTGTTGTCAGTGTGTGTGTGTTGTCGGTGTGTGTGTGTGTGTGTTGTCGGTGTGTGTGTGTGTGTGTGTGTTGTCAGTGTGTGTGTGTGTGTGTGTGTTGTCGGTGTGTGTGTGTGTGTGTTGTCGGTGTGTGTGTGTGTGTTGTCGGTGTGTGTGTGTGTGTTGTCGGTGTGTGTGTGTGTAGTCGGTGTGTGTGTGTGTGTGTGTGTTGTCGGTGTGTGTGTGTGTGTTGTCGGTGTGTGTGTGTGTGTGTGTGTGTGTGTGTTGTCGGTGTGTGTGTGTGTCTTGTCGGTGTGTGTGTGTGTGTGTGTTGTCGTTGTGTGTGTGTGTGTGTTGTGTGTGTGTGTGTTGTCGGTGTGTGTGTGTTGTCGGTGTGTGTGTGTGTGTGTGTGTTGTCGGTGTGTGTGTGTTGTCGGTGTGTGTGTGTGTGTGTGTTGTCGGTGTGTGTGTGTGTGTTGTCGGTGTGTGTGTGTGTGTTGTCGGTGTGTGTGTGTGTGTGTTGTCGGTGTGTGTGTGTGTGTGTTGCTGGTGTGTGTGTGTGTGTTGTCGGTGTGTGAGTGTGTGTTGTGTGTGTGTGTGTTGTCGGTGTGTGTGTGTGTGTGTTGTCGGTGTGTGTGTGTGTGTGTGTTGTCGGTGTGTGTGTGTTGTCGGTGTGTGTGTGTGTGTTGTCGGTGTGTGCGTGTGTGTGTGTTGTCGGTGTGTGTGTGAGTGTGTGTGTGTGTGTGTGTGTGTGTTGTCGGTGTGTGTGTGTGTTGTCGGTGTGTGTGTGTTGTGTGTGTGTGTGTGTGTGTTGTCGGTGTGTGTGTGTGTGTTGTCAGTGTGTGTGTGTGTGTGTGTGTGTGTTGTCGGTGTGTGTGTGTGTGTGTTGTCGGTGTGTGTGTGTGTGTTGTCGGTGTGTGTGTGTGTGTTGTCGGTGTGTGTGTGTGTAGTCGGTGTGTGTGTGTGTGTGTGTGTGTGTGTGTGTGTTGTCGGTGTGTGTGTGTGTTGTCGGTGTGTGTGTGTTGTGTGTGTGTGTGTTGTCGGTGTGTGTGTGTGTGTTGTCGGTGTGTGTGTGTTGTCGGTGTGTGTGTGTGTGATGTCGGTGTGTTTGTGTGTGTGTGTTGTCGTTGTGTGTGTGTGTGTGTTGTCGGTGTGTGTGTGTGTGTTGTGTGTGTGTGTGTTGTCGGTGTGTGTGTGTGTGTGTTGTCGGTGTGTGTGTGTGTGTGTGTTGTCAGTGTGTGTGTGTGTGTGTGTGTGTGTGTGTTGTCGGTGTGTGTGTGTGTGTGTGTTGCCGGTGTGTGTGTGTGTGTTGTCGGTGTGTGTGTGTTGTCGGTGTGTGTGTGTGTGTGTGTTGTCGGTGTGTGTGTGTGTGTGTTGTCGGTGTGTGTGTGTGTGTGTGTTGTCGGTGTGTGTGTGTGTTGTCGGTGTGTGTGTGTGTGTGTGTGTTGTCGGTGTGTGTGTGTGTAGTCTGGGTGTGTGTGTGTGTGTGTGTGTGTGTGTGTGTTGTCGGTGTGTGTGTGTTGTTGGTGTGTGTGTGTGTGTGTGTGTGTTGTCGGTGTGTGTGTGTGTTGTCGGTGTGTGTGTGTTGTGTGTGTGTGTGTTGTCGGTGTGTGTGTGTGTTGTCGGTGTGTGTGTGTGTGTTGTCGGTGTGTGTGTGTTGTGTGTGTGTGTGTTGTCGGTGTGTGTGTTGTCGGTGTGTGTGTGTGTGTGTGTGTTGTCGGTGTGTGTGTGTTGTCGGTGTGTGTGTGTGTGTTGTCGGTGTGTGTGTGTGTGATGTCGGTGTGTTTGTGTGTGTGTGTTGTCGTTGTGTGTGTGTGTGTGTTGTCGGTGTGTGTGTGTGTGTTGTGTGTGTGTGTGTTGTCGGTGTGTGTGTGTGTGTGTTGTCGGTGTGTGTGTGTGTGTTGTCAGTGTGTGTGTGTGTGTGTGTGTGTGTGTGTTGTCGGTGTGTGTGTGTGTGTGTGTTGCCGGTGTGTGTGTGTGTGTTGTCGGTGTGTGTGTGTTGTCGGTGTGTGTGTGTGTGTGTTGTCGGTGTGTGTGTGTGTGTGTGTTGTCGGTGTGTGTGTGTGTTGTCGGTGTGTGTGTGTGTGTGTGTGTTGTCGGTGTGTGTGTGTGTAGTCTGGGTGTGTGTGTGTGTGTGTGTGTGTGTGTGTGTGTTGTCGGTGTGTGTGTGTTGTTGGTGTGTGTGTGTGTGTGTGTGTTGTCGGTGTGTGTGTGTGTTGTCGGTGTGTGTGTGTTGTGTGTGTGTGTGTTGTCGGTGTGTGTGTGTGTTGTCGGTGTGTGTGTGTGTGTTGTCGGTGTGTGTGTGTGTGTTGTGTGTGTGTGTGTTGTCGGTGTGTGTGTTGTCGGTGTGTGTGTGTGTGTGTGTGTTGTCGGTGTGTGTGTGTTGTCGGTGTGTGTGTGTGTGTTGTCGGTGTGTGTGTGTGTGTGTGTTGTCGGTGTGTGTGTGTGTGTCTTGTCAGTGTGTGTGTGTGTGTGTTGTCGGTGTGTGTGTGTGTGTGTGTGTGTGTGTGTGTTGTCGTTGTGTGTGTGTTGTCGGTGTGTGTATGTGTGTTGTCGGTGTGTGTGTGTGTGTGTTGTCGGTGTGTGTGTGTGTGTGTTGCTGGTGTGTGTGTGTGTGTTGTCGGTGTGTGTGTGTGTGTTGTCGGTGTGTGTGTGTGTGTGTTGTCGGTGTGTGTGTGTGTGTTGTGTGTGTGTGTTGTCGGTGTGTGTGTGTGTGTGTTGTCGGTGTGTGTGTGTGTGTGTGTTGTCGGTGTGTGTGTGTTGTCGGTGTGTGTGTGTGTGTTGTCGGTGTGTGCGTGTGTGTGTGTTGTCGGTGTGTGTGTGAGTGTGTGTGTGTGTGTGTGTGTTGTCGGTGTGTGTGTGTGTTGTCGGTGTGTGTGTGTTGTGTGTGTGTGTGTGTGTGTTGTCGGTGTGTGTGTGTGTGTGTGTTGTCAGTGTGTGTGTGTGTGTGTGTGTGTGTTGTCGGTGTGTGTGTGTGTGTTGTCGGTGTGTGTGTGTGTGTTGTCGGTGTGTGTGTGTGTAGTCGGTGTGTGTGTGTGTGTGTGTGTGTGTGTGTGTTGTCGGTGTGTGTGTGTGTTGTCGGTGTGTGTGTGTTGTGTGTGTGTGTGTGTGTTGTCGGTGTGTGTGTGTGTGTTGTCGGTGTGTGTGTGTGTGTTGTCGGTGTGTGTGTGTGTGATGTCGGTGTGTTTGTGTGTGTGTGTTGTCGTTGTGTGTGTGTGTGTGTTGTCGGTGTGTGTGTGTGTGTTGTGTGTGTGTGTGTTGTCGGTGTGTGTGTGTGTGTGTTGTCGGTGTGTGTGTGTGTGTGTGTTGTCAGTGTGTGTGTGTGTGTGTGTGTGTGTGTGTTGTCGGTGTGTGTGTGTGTGTGTGTTGCCGGTGTGTGTGTGTGTGTTGTCGGTGTGTGTGTGTTGTCGGTGTGTGTGTGTGTGTGTGTTGTCGGTGTGTGTGTGTGTGTGTTGTCGGTGTGTGTGTGTGTGTGTGTTGTCGGTGTGTGTGTGTGTGTTGTCGGTGTGTGTGTGTGTGTGTTGTCGGTGTGTGTGTGTGTAGTCTGGGTGTGTGTGTGTGTGTGTGTGTGTGTGTGTGTTGTCGGTGTGTGTGTATTGTTGGTGTGTGTGTGTGTGTGTGTGTGTTGTCGGTGTGTGTGTGTGTTGTCGGTGTGTGTGTGTTGTGTGTGTGTGTGTTGTCGGTGTGTGTGTGTGTTGTCGGTGTGTGTGTGTGTGTTGTCGGTGTGTGTGTGTGTGTTGTGTGTGATAGTGTGTTGTCGGTGTGTGTGTTGTCGGTGTGTGTGTGTGTGTGTGTGTGTTGTCGGTGTGTGTGTGTTGTCGGTGTGTGTGTGTGTGTTGTCGGTGTGTGTGTGTGTGTGTGTTGTCGGTGTGTGTGTGTGTGTCTTGTCAGTGTGTGTGTGTGTGTGTTGTCGGTGTGTGTGTGTGTGTGTGTGTGTGTTGTCGTTGTGTGTGTGTTGTCGGTGTGTGTATGTGTGTTGTCGGTGTGTGTGTGTGTGTGTTGTCGGTGTGTGTGTGTGTGTGTTGCTGGTGTGTGTGTGTGTGTTGTCGGTGTGTGTGTGTGTGTTGTCGGTGTGTGTGTGTGTGTGTGTGTGTTGTCGGTGTGTGTGTGTGTGTGTGTGTGTTGTCCGAGTGTGTGTGTGTGTGTGTGTTGTCGGTGTGTGTGTGTTGTCGGTTTGTGTGTGTGTGTGTGTTGTCGGTGTGTGTGTGTGTGTTGTCGGTGTGTGTGTGTGTTGTCAGTGTGTGTGTGTGTGTGTGTTGTCGGTGTGTGTGTGTGTGTTGTGGGTGTGTGTGTGTGTGTGTTGTCGGTGTGTGTGTGTGTGTTGCTGGTGTTTGTTTGTGTGTGTGTTGTCGGTGTGTGTGTGTGTGTGTTGTCGGTGTGTGTGTGTGTGTGTGTGTGTGTGTTGTCGGTGTGTGTGTGTGTGTGTTGTCGGTGTGTGTGTGTGTGTTGTCGGTGTGTGTGTGTGTGTTGTTGGTGTGTGTGTGTGTGTTGTCGGTGTGTGTGTGTGTGTTGCTGGTGTTTATTTGTGTGTGTGTTGTCGGTGTGTGTGTGTGTGTGTGTGTGTGTGTGTGTGTTGTCGGTGTGTGTGTGTGTTGTCGGTGTGTGTGTGTGTGTTGTCGGTGTGTGTGTGTGTGTTGTCGTTGTGTTTGTGTGTGTGTGTTGTCGTTGTGTGTGTGTGTGTGTTGTCGGTGTGTGTGTGTGTGTTGTGTGTGTGTGTGTTGTCAGTGTGTGTGTGTTGTCGGTGTGTGTGTGTGTGTGTTGTTGGTGTGTGTGTGTGTGTGTGTGTTGTCAGTGTGTGTGTGTGTGTGTGTGTTGTCGGTGTGTGTGTGTGTGTGTTGTCGGTGTGTGTGTGTGTGTTGTCGGTGTGTGTGTGTGTGTTGTCGGTGTGTGTGTGTGTAGTCGGTGTGTGTGTGTGTGTGTGTGTTGTCGGTGTGTGTGTGTGTGTTGTCGGTGTGTGTGTGTGTGTGTGTGTGTGTTGTCGGTGTGTGTGTGTGTCTTGTCGGTGTGTGTGTGTGTGTGTGTTGTCGTTGTGTGTGTGTGTGTTGTGTGTGTGTGTGTTGTCGGTGTGTGTGTGTTGTCGGTGTGTGTGTGTGTGTGTGTGTTGTCGGTGTGTGTGTGTTGTCGGTGTGTGTGTGTGTGTGTGTTGTCGGTGTGTGTGTGTGTGTTGTCGGTGTGTGTGTGTGTGTTGTCGGTGTGTGTGTGTGTGTGTTGTCGGTGTGTGTGTGTGTGTGTTGCTGGTGTGTGTGTGTGTGTTGTCGGTGTGTGAGTGTGTGTTGTGTGTGTGTGTGTTGTCGGTGTGTGTGTGTGTGTGTTGTCGGTGTGTGTGTGTGTGTGTGTTGTCGGTGTGTGTGTGTTGTCGGTGTGTGTGTGTGTGTTGTCGGTGTGTGCGTGTGTGTGTGTTGTCGGTGTGTGTGTGAGTGTGTGTGTGTGTGTGTGTGTGTGTTGTCGGTGTGTGTGTGTGTTGTCGGTGTGTGTGTGTTGTGTGTGTGTGTGTGTGTGTTGTCGGTGTGTGTGTGTGTGTTGTCAGTGTGTGTGTGTGTGTGTGTGTGTGTTGTCGGTGTGTGTGTGTGTGTGTTGTCGGTGTGTGTGTGTGTGTTGTCGGTGTGTGTGTGTGTGTTGTCGGTGTGTGTGTGTGTAGTCGGTGTGTGTGTGTGTGTGTGTGTGTGTGTTGTCGGTGTGTGTGTGTGTTGTCGGTGTGTGTGTGTTGTGTGTGTGTGTGTTGTCGGTGTGTGTGTGTGTGTTGTCGGTGTGTGTGTGTTGTCGGTGTGTGTGTGTGTGATGTCGGTGTGTTTGTGTGTGTGTGTTGTCGTTGTGTGTGTGTGTGTGTTGTCGGTGTGTGTGTGTGTGTTGTGTGTGTGTGTGTTGTCGGTGTGTGTGTGTGTGTGTTGTCGGTGTGTGAGTGTGTGTGTTGTCAGTGTGTGTGTGTGTGTGTGTGTGTGTGTGTTGTCGGTGTGTGTGTGTGTGTGTGTTGCCGGTGTGTGTGTGTGTGTTGTCGGTGTGTGTGTGTTGTCGGTGTGTGTGTGTGTGTGTGTTGTCGGTGTGTGTGTGTGTGTGTTGTCGGTGTGTGTGTGTGTGTGTGTTGTCGGTGTGTGTGTGTGTTGTCGGTGTGTGTGTGTGTGTGTGTGTTGTCGGTGTGTGTGTGTGTAGTCTGTGTGTGTGTGTGTGTGTGTGTGTGTGTGTGTGTTGTCGGTGTGTGTGTGTTGTTGGTGTGTGTGTGTGTGTGTGTGTGTTGTCGGTGTGTGTGTGTGTTGTCGGTGTGTGTGTGTTGTGTGTGTGTGTGTTGTCGGTGTGTGTGTGTGTTGTCGGTGTGTGTGTGTGTGTTGTCGGTGTGTGTGTGTTGTGTGTGTGTGTGTTGTCGGTGTGTGTGTTGTCGGTGTGTGTGTGTGTGTGTGTGTTGTCGGTGTGTGTGTGTTGTCGGTGTGTGTGTGTGTGTTGTCGGTGTGTGTGTGTGTGATGTCGGTGTGTTTGTGTGTGTGTGTTGTCGTTGTGTGTGTGTGTGTGTTGTCGGTGTGTGTGTGTGTGTTGTGTGTGTGTGTGTTGTCGGTGTGTGTGTGTGTGTGTTGTCGGTGTGTGTGTGTGTGTTGTCAGTGTGTGTGTGTGTGTGTGTGTGTGTGTGTTGTCGGTGTGTGTGTGTGTGTGTGTTGCCGGTGTGTGTGTGTGTGTTGTCGGTGTGTGTGTGTTGTCGGTGTGTGTGTGTGTGTGTTGTCGGTGTGTGTGTGTGTGTGTGTTGTCGGTGTGTGTGTGTGTTGTCGGTGTGTGTGTGTGTGTGTGTGTTGTCGGTGTGTGTGTGTGTAGTCTGGGTGTGTGTGTGTGTGTGTGTGTGTGTGTGTGTTGTCGGTGTGTGTGTGTTGTTGGTGTGTGTGTGTGTGTGTGTGTGTTGTCGGTGTGTGTGTGTGTTGTCGGTGTGTGTGTGTTGTGTGTGTGTGTGTTGTCGGTGTGTGTGTGTGTTGTCGGTGTGTGTGTGTGTGTTGTCGGTGTGTGTGTGTGTGTTGTGTGTGTGTGTGTTGTCGGTGTGTGTGTTGTCGGTGTGTGTGTGTGTGTGTGTGTTGTCGGTGTGTGTGTGTTGTCGGTGTGTGTGTGTGTGTTGTCGGTGTGTGTGTGTGTGTGTGTTGTCGGTGTGTGTGTGTGTGTCTTGTCAGTGTGTGTGTGTGTGTGTTGTCGGTGTGTGTGTGTGTGTGTGTGTGTGTGTGTGTTGTCGTTGTGTGTGTGTTGTCGGTGTGTGTATGTGTGTTGTCGGTGTGTGTGTGTGTGTGTTGTCGGTGTGTGTGTGTGTGTGTTGCTGGTGTGTGTGTGTGTGTTGTCGGTGTGTGTGTGTGTGTTGTCGGTGTGTGTGTGTGTGTGTGTGTGTTGTCGGTGTGTGTGTGTGTGTGTGTGTGTGTTGTCCGAGTGTGTGTGTGTGTGTGTGTTGTCGGTGTGTGTGTGTTGTCGGTTTGTGTGTGTGTGTGTGTTGTCGGTGTGTGTGTGTGTGTTGTCGGTGTGTGTGTGTGTTGTCAGTGTGTGTGTGTGTGTGTGTTGTCGGTGTGTGTGTGTGTGTTGTGGGTGTGTGTGTGTGTGTGTTGTCGGTGTGTGTGTGTGTGTTGCTGGTGTTTGTTTGTGTGTGTGTTGTCGGTGTGTGTGTGTGTGTGTTGTCGGTGTGTGTGTGTGTGTGTGTGTGTGTGTGTTGTCGGTGTGTGTGTGTGTGTGTTGTCGGTGTGTGTGTGTGTGTTGTCGGTGTGTGTGTGTGTGTTGTTGGTGTGTGTGTGTGTGTTGTCGGTGTGTGTGTGTGTGTTGCTGGTGTTTGTTTGTGTGTGTGTTGTCGGTGTGTGTGTGTGTGTGTGTGTGTTGTCGGTGTGTGTGTGTGTGTGTGTGTGTGTGTGTGTGTGTGTGTGTGTGTGTGTGTGTTGTCGGTGTGTGTGTGTGTTGTCGGTGTGTGTGTGTGTGTTGTCGGTGTGTGTGTGTGTGTGTTGTCAGTGTGTGTGTGTGTGTGTGTGTTGTCGGTGTGTGTGTGTGTTGTCGGTGTGTGTGTGTGTGTTGTCGGTGTGTGTGTGTGTGTTGTCGGTGTGTGTGTGTGTAGTCGGTGTGTGTGTGTGTGTGTGTGTTGTCGGTGTGTGTGTGTGTGTTGTCGGTGTGTGTGTGTGTGTGTGTGTGTGTTGTCGGTGTGTGTGTGTGTGTTGTCGGTGTGTGTGTGTGTGTGTGTTGTCGTTGTGTGTGTGTGTGTTGTGTGTGTGTGTGTTGTCGGTGTGTGTGTGTTGTCGGTGTGTGTGTGTGTGTGTGTGTGTGTGTTGTCGGTGTGTGTGTGTTGTCGGTGTGTGTGTGTGTGTGTGTTGTCGGTGTGTGTGTGTGTGTTGTCGGTGTGTGTGTGTGTGTTGTCGGTGTGTGTGTGTGTGTGTTGTCGGTGTGTGTGTGTGTGTGTTGCTGGTGTGTGTGTGTGTGTTGTCGGTGTGTGTGTGTGTGTGTGTGTGTGTTGTCGGTGTGTGTGTGTTGTCGGTGTGTAAGTGTGTGTGTGTTGTCAGTGTGTTTGTGTGTGTGTGTTGTCGGTGTGTGTGTGTGTGTGTGTTGTCGGTGTGTGTGTGTGTGTTGTGTGTGTGTGTGTGTTGTCGGTGTGTGTGTGTGTGAGTGTGTGTGTTGTCGGTGTGTGTGTGTGTGTGTGTGTGTTGTCGGTGTGTGTGTGTGTGTGTTGTCGGTGTGTGTGTGTGTGTGTTGTCGGTGTGTGTGTGTGTGTTGTCAGTGTGTGTGTGTGTGTTGTCGGTGTGTGTGTGTGTGTGTTGTCGGTGTGTGTGTGTGTCTGTGTTGTCGGTGTGTGTGTTTTGTCGGTGTGTGTGTGTGTGTGTGTGTTGTCGGTGTGTGTGTGTGTGTGTGTTGTCGGTGTGTGTGTGTGTTGTGTGTGTGTGTGTTGTCGGTGTGTGTGTGTTGTCGGTGTGTGTGTGTGTGTTGTCGGTGTGTGTGTGTGTGTGTGTTGTCGGTGTGTGTGTGTTGTCGGTGTGTGTGTGTGTGTGTGTTGTCGGTGTGTGTGTGTGTTGTCGGTGTGTGTGTGTGTGTGTGTGTGTTGTCAGTGTGTGTGTGTGTGTGTGTGTGTGTGTGTTGTCGGTGTGTGTGTTTGTGTGTGTGTGTGTTGTCGGTGTGTGTGTGTGTGTGTGTGTTGTCCGAGTGTGTGTGTGTGTGTGTGTTGTCGGTGTGTGTGTGTTGTCAGTTTGTGTGTGTGTGTGTGTGTTGTCGGTGTGTGTGTGTGTGTGTGTTGTCGGTGTGTGTGTGTGTGTGTTGTCAGTGTGTGTGTGTGTGTGTGTTGTCGGTGTGTGTGTGTGTGTGTGTTGTCGGTGTGTGTGTGTGTGTGTTGTCAGTGTGTGTGTGTGTGTGTGTTGTCGGTGTGTGTGTGTGTTGTGGGTGTGTGTGTGTGTGTGTTGTCGGTGTGTGTGTGTGTGTTGCTGGTGTTTGTTTGTGTGTGTGTTGTCGGTGTGTGTGTGTGTGTGTTGTCGGTGTGTGTGTGTGTGTGTGTGTGTGTGTGTGTTGTCGGTGTGTGTGTGTGTGTGTTGTCGGTGTGTGTGTGTGTGTTGTCGGTGTGTGTGTGTGTCTGTTGTTGGTGTGTGTGTGTGTGTTGT